>NW_027458837.1:37500-38657 GCF_050624435.1 Tenrec ecaudatus
TAGGGTAAGGTTTAGGGTTAGGGTTAGGGTTAGGGTTAGGGTTAGCGTTAGGGTTAGGGTTAGGGTTAGGGTTAGGATTAGCGTTAGGGTTAGGTTTTGATTTAGGGTTAGGGTTAGGGTTAGGGTTAGCGTTAGGGTTAGGGTTAGGGTTAGGTTTAGGGTTAGCTTTAGGGTTAGGGTTAGGGATAGGGTTAGCGTTAGGGTTAGGGTTAGGGTTAGGGTTAGCGTTAGCGTTAGGGTTAGGGTTAGCGTTAGCGTTAGGGTTAGGTTTAGCGTTAGCCTTAGGGTTAGGGTTAGGGTTAGGGTTAGGGTTAGCTTTAGCGTTAGGGTTAGGGTTAGGGTTAGCGTTAGCGTTAGGGTTATGGTTAGGGTTAGCGTTAGCGTTAGGGTTAGGTTAGGGTTAGGGTTAGGGTTAGGGTTAGGATTAGCGTTAGGGTTAGGTTTAGGGTTAGGGTTAGTGTTATGGTTAGGGTTAGGGTTAGTGTTAGGGTTAGGGTTAGCGTTAGGGTTAGGGTTAGGGTTAGGGTTAGCGTTAGGTTTAGGGTTAGGGTTAGGGTTAGGGTTAGCGTTAGGGTTAGGGTTAAAGTTAGGGTTAGGGTTAGCGTTAAGGTTAGGGTTAGGGTTACGGTTAGGGTTAGGGTTAGGGTTAGCGTTAGGGTTAGGGTTAGGGTTAACGTTAGCGTTAGGTTTAGGTTTAAGGTTAGGGTTAGGGTTAGCGTTAGGCTTAGGGTTATGGTTAGTGTTAGGGTTATGGTTAGGGTTATGGTTAGCGTTAGAGTTAGGGTTAGGTTTAGGTTTAGGGTTAGGGTTTGGGTTAGCGTTAGCGTTAGGGTTAGGGTTAGGGTTAGGGTTAGGGTTAGGGATAGGGTTAGGTTTAGGGTTAGGGTTAATTTTAGGGTTAGGATTAGGGTTAGGGTTAAGGTTAGGGTTAGGGTTAGGGTTAGGGTTAGGGTTAGGGTTAGCGTTAGCGTTAGGGTTAGGGTTAGGTTTAGGGTTAGCTTTAGGGTTAGGGTTAGTGTTAGGGTTAGGGTTAGGGTTAGCGTTAGCGTTAGGGTTAGGGTTAGGGTTAGCGTTAGCGTTAGGGTTAGGGTTAGGGTTAGCGTTAGCCTTAGGGTTAGGGTTAGCGTTAGGGTTAGGGTTAGGGTTAGCGTTAGCGT
>NW_027458838.1:0-38623 GCF_050624435.1 Tenrec ecaudatus
TAAGCGTGCCCCCCTAGCCTGCCGGCTAGGGGAGCCCGAGCCTTAGCCTAGGGGAGCCTAAAGCCTAGGCGTGCCCCCCTAGCCTGCAGGCTAGGGGAGCCCGAGCCTTAGCCTAGGGGAGCCTAAAGCCTAGGCGTGCCCCCCTAGCCTGCAGGCTAGGGGAGCCCGAGCCTTAGCCTAGGGGAGCCTAAAGCCTAGGCGTGCCCCCCTAGCCTGCAGGCTAGGGGAGCCCGAGCCTTAGCCTAGGGGAGCCTAAAGCCTAGGCGTGCCCCCCTAGCCTGCAGGCTAGGGGAGCCCGAGCCTTAGCCTAGGGGAGCCTAAAGCCTAGGCGTGCCCCCCTAGCCTGCAGGCTAGGGGAGCCCGAGCCTTAGCCTAGGGGAGCGTAAAGCCTAGGCGTGCCCCCCTAGCCTGCAGGCTAGGGGAGCCCGAGCCTTAGCCTAGGGGAGCCTAAAGCCTAGGCGTGCCCCCCTAGCCTGCAGGCTAGGGGAGCCCGAGCCTTAGCCTAGGGGAGCCTAAAGCCTCGGCGTGCCCCCCTAGCCTGCAGGCTAGGGGAGCCCGAGCCTTAGCCTAGGGGAGCCTAAAGCCTCGGCGTGCCCCCCTAGCCTGCTGGCTAGGGGAGCCCGAGCCTTAGCCTAGGGGAGCCTAAAGCCTAGGCGTGCCCCCCTAGCCTGCAGGCTAGGGGAGCCCGAGCCTTAGCCTAGGGGAGCCTAAAGCCTCGGCGTGCCCCCCTAGCCTGCAGGCTAGGGGAGCCCGAGCCTTAGCCTAGGGGAGCCTAAAGCCTCGGCGTGCCCCCCTAGCCTGCAGGCTAGGGGAGCCCGAGCCTTAGCCTAGGGGAGCCTAAAGCCTCGGCGTGCCCCCCTAGCCTGCAGGCTAGGGGAGCCCGAGCCTTAGCCTAGGGGAGCCTAAAGCCTCGGCGTGCCCCCCTAGCCTGCAGGCTAGGGGAGCCCGAGCCTTAGCCTAGGGGAGCCTAAAGCCTCGGCGTGCCCCCCTAGCCTGCAGGCTAGGGGAGCCCGAGCCTTAGCCTAGGGGAGCCTAAAGCCTCGGCGTGCCCCCCTAGCCTGCAGGCTAGGGGAGCCCGAGCCTTAGCCTAGGGGAGCCTAAAGCCTCGGCTTGCCCCCCTAGCCTGCAGGCTAGGGGAGCCCGAGCCTTAGCCTAGGGGAGCCTAAAGCCTAGGCGTGCCCCCCTAGCCTGCAGGCTAGGGGAGCCCGAGCCTTAGCCTAGGGGAGCCTAAAGCCTAGGCGTGCCCCCCTAGCCTGCAGGCTAGGGGAGCCCGAGCCTTAGCCTAGGGGAGCCTAAAGCCTAGGCGTGCCCCCCTAGCCTGCAGGCTAGGGGAGCCCGAGCCTTAGCCTAGGGGAGCCTAAAGCCTAGGCGTGCCCCCCTAGCCTGCAGGCTAGGGGAGCCCGAGCCTTAGCCTAGGGGAGCCTAAAGCCTAGGGGTGCCTAGCCTGCAGGCTAGGGGAGCCCTAGCCTTAGCCTAGGGGAGCCTAAAGCCTAGGGGTGCCCTAGCCTGCAGGCTAGGGGAGCCCTAGCCTTAGCCTAGGGGAGCCTAAAGCCTAGGGGTGCCCTAGCCTGCAGGCTAGGGGAGCCCTAGCCTTAGCCTAGGGGAGCCTAAAGCCTAGGGGTGCCCTAGCCTGCAGGCTAGGGGAGCCCTAGCCTTAGCCTAGGGGAGCCTAAAGCCTAGGGGTGCCCTAGCCTGCAGGCTAGGGGAGCCCTAGCCTTAGCCTAGGGGAGCCTAAAGCCTAGGGGTGCCCTAGCCTGCAGGCTAGGGGAGCCCTAGCCTTAGCCTAGGGGAGCCTAAAGCCTAGGGGTGCCCTAGCCTGCAGGCTAGGGGAGCCCTAGCCTTAGCCTAGGGGAGCCTAAAGCCTAGGGGTGCCCTAGCCTGCAGGCTAGGGGAGCCCTAGCCTTAGCCTAGGGGAGCCTAAAGCCTAGGGGTGCCCTAGCCTGCAGGCTAGGGGAGCCCTAGCCTTAGCCTAGGGGAGCCTAAAGCCTAGGGGTGCCCTAGCCTGCAGGCTAGGGGAGCCCTAGCCTTAGCCTAGGGGAGCCTAAAGCCTAGGGGTGCCCTAGCCTGCAGGCTAGGGGAGCCCTAGCCTTAGCCTAGGGGAGCCTAAAGCCTAGGGGTGCCCTAGCCTGCAGGCTAGGGGAGCCCTAGCCTTAGCCTAGGGGAGCCTAAAGCCTAGGGGTGCCCTAGCCTGCAGGCTAGGGGAGCCCTAGCCTTAGCCTAGGGGAGCCTAAAGCCTAGGGGTGCCCTAGCCTGCAGGCTAGGGGAGCCCTAGCCTTAGCCTAGGGGAGCCCTATCCTAAAGCCTAGGGGTGCCCTAGCCTGCAGGCTAGGGGAGCCCTAGCCTTAGCCTAGGGGAGCCCTAGCCTAAAGCCTAGGGGTGCCCTAGCCTGCAGGCTAGGGGAGCCCTAGCCTTAGCCTAGGGGAGCCTAAAGCCTAGGGGTGCCCTAGCCTGCAGGCTGGGGGAGCCCTAGCCTTAGCCTAGGGGAGCCCTAGCCTAAAGCCTAGGGGTGCCCTAGCCTGCAGGCTGGGGGAGCCCTAGCCTTAGCCTAGGGGAGCCTAAAGCCTAGGGGTGCCCTAGCCTGCAGGCTAGGGGAGCCCTAGCCTTAGCCTAGGGGAGCCTAAAGCCTAGGGGTGCCCTAGCCTGCAGGCTAGGGGAGCCCTAGCCTTAGCCTAGGGGAGCCTAAAGCCTAGGCGTGCCCTAGCCTGCAGGCTAGGGGAGCCCTAGCCTTAGCCTAGGGGAGCCTAAAGCCTAGGCGTGCCCTAGCCTGCAGGCTAGGGGAGCCCTAGCCTTAGCCTAGGGGAGCCTAAAGCCTAGGCGTGCCCTAGCCTGCAGGCTAGGGGAGCCCGAGCCTTAGCCTAGGGGAGCCTAAAGCCTAGGCGTGCCCTAGCCTGCAGGCTAGGGGAGCCTGAGCCTTAGCCTAGGGGAGCCTAAAGCCTAGGCGTGCCCTAGCCTGCAGGCTAGGGGAGCCCGAGCCTTAGCCTAGGGGAGCCTAAAGCCTAGGCGTGCCCTAGCCTGCAGGCTAGGGGAGCCCTAGCCTTAGCCTAGGGGAGCCTAAAGCCTAGGCGTGCCCTAGCCTGCAGGCTAGGGGAGCCCTAGCCTTAGCCTAGGGGAGCCTAAAGCCTAGGCGTGCCCTAGCCTGCAGGCTAGGGGAGCCCTAGCCTTAGCCTAGGGGAGCCTAAAGCCTAGGCGTGCCCTAGCCTGCAGGCTAGGGGAGCCCTAGCCTTAGCCTAGGGGAGCCTAAAGCCTAGGCGTGCCCTAGCCTGCAGGCTAGGGGAGCCCTAGACTTAGCCTAGGGGAGCCTAAAGCCTAGGCTTGCCCTAGCCTGCAGGCTAGGGGAGCCCTAGCCTTAGCCTAGGGGAGCCTAAAGCCTAGGCGTGCCCTAGCCTGCAGGCTAGGGGAGCCCTAGCCTTAGCCTAGGGGAGCCTAAAGCCTAGGCGTGCCCTAGCCTGCAGGCTAGGGGAGCCCGAGCCTTAGCCTAGGGGAGCCTAAAGCCTAGGCGTGCCCCCCTAGCCTGCAGGCTAGGGGAGCCCGAGCCTTAGCCTAGGGGAGCCTAAAGCCTAGGCGTGCCCCCCTAGCCTGCAGGCTAGGGGAGCCCGAGCCTTAGCCTAGGGGAGCCTAAAGCCTAGGCGTGCCCCCCTAGCCTGCAGGCTAGGGGAGCCCGAGCCTTAGCCTAGGGGAGCCTAAAGCCTAGGCGTGCCCCCCTAGCCTGAGGCTAGGGGAGCCCGAGCCTTAGCCTAGGGGAGCCTAAAGCCTAGGCGTGCCCCCCTAGCCTGCAGGCTAGGGGAGCCCGAGCCTTAGCCTAGGGGAGCCTAAAGCCTAGGCGTGCCCCCCTAGCCTGCAGGCTAGGGGAGCCCGAGCCTTAGCCTAGGGGAGCCTAAAGCCTAGGCGTGCCCCCCTAGCCTGCAGGCTAGGGGAGCCCGAGCCTTAGCCTAGGGGAGCCTAAAGCCTAGGCGTGCCCCCCTAGCCTGCAGGCTAGGGGAGCCCGAGCCTTAGCCTAGGGGAGCCTAAAGCCTAGGCGTGCCCCCCTAGCCTGCAGGCTAGGGGAGCCCGAGCCTTAGCCTAGGGGAGCCTAAAGCCTAGGCGTGCCCCCCTAGCCTGCAGGCTAGGGGAGCCCGAGCCTTAGCCTAGGGGAGCCTAAAGCCTAGGCGTGCCCCCCTAGCTTGCAGGCTAGGGGAGCCCGAGCCTTAGCCTAGGGGAGCCTAAAGCCTCGGAGTGCCCCCCTAGCCTGCTGGCTAGGGGAGCCCGAGCCTTAGCCTAGGGGAGCCTAAAGCCTCGGCGTGCCCCCCTAGCCTGCAGGCTAGGGGAGCCCGAGCCTTAGCCTAGGGGAGCCTAAAGCCTCGGCGTGCCCCCCTAGCCTGCAGGCTAGGGGAGCCCGAGCCTTAGCCTAGGGGAGCCTAAAGCCTCGGCGTGCCCCCCTAGCCTGCAGGCTAGGGGAGCCCGAGCCTTAGCCTAGGGGAGCCTAAAGCCTCGGCGTGCCCCCCTAGCCTGCAGGCTAGGGGAGCCCGAGCCTTAGCCTAGGGGAGCCTAAAGCCTAGGCGGGCCCCCCTAGCCTGCAGGCTAGGGGAGCCCGAGCCTTAGCCTAGGGGAGCCTAAAGCCTAGGCGGGCCCCCCTAGCCTGCAGGCTAGGGGAGCCCGAGCCTTAGCCTAGGGGAGCCTAAAGCCTAGGCGGGCCCCCCTAGCCTGCAGGCTAGGGGAGCCCGAGCCTTAGCCTAGGGGAGCCTAAAGCCTAGGCGGGCCCCCCTAGCCTGCAGGCTAGGGGAGCCCGAGCCTTAGCCTAGGGGAGCCTAAAGCCTAGGCGGGCCCCCCTAGCCTGCAGGCTAGGGGAGCCCGAGCCTTAGCCTAGGGGAGCCTAAAGCCTAGGCGGGCCCCCCTAGCCTGCAGGCTAGGGGAGCCCGAGCCTTAGCCTAGGCCAGCCTAAAGCCTAGGCGGGCCCCCCTAGCCTGCAGGCTAGGGGAGCCCGAGCCTTAGCCTAGGGGAGCCTAAAGCCTAGGCGGGCCCCCCTAGCCTGCAGGCTAGGGGAGCCCGAGCCTTAGCCTAGGGGAGCCTAAAGCCTAGGCGGGCCCCCCTAGCCTGCAGGCTAGGGGAGCCCGAGCCTTAGCCTAGGGGAGCCTAAAGCCTAGGCGGGCCCCCCTAGCCTACAGGCTAGGGGAGCCCCAGCCTTAGCCTAGGGGAGCCTAAAGCCTAGGCGGGCCCTAGCCTGCAGGCTAGGGGAGCCTGAGCCTTAGCCTAGGGGAGCCTAAAGCCTAGGCGGGCCCTAGCCTGCAGGCTAGGGGAGCCCAAGCCTTAGCCTAGGGGAGCCTAAAGCCTAGGCGGGCCCTAGCCTGCAGGCTAGGGGAGCCCGAGCCTTAGCCTAGGGGAGCCTAAAGCCTAGGCGGGCCCTAGCCTGCAGGCTAGGGGAGCCCGAGCCTTAGCCTAGGGGAGCCTAAAGCCTAGGGGGGCCCTAGCCTGCAGGCTAGGGGAGCCCGAGCCTTAGCCTAGGGGAGCCTAAAGCCTAGGGGGGCCCTAGCCTGCAGGCTAGGGGAGCCCGAGCCTTAGCCTAGGGGAGCCTAAAGCCTAGGGGGGCCCTAGCCTGCAGGCTAGGGGAGCCCGAGCCTTAGCCTAGGGGAGCCTAAAGCCTAGGGGGGCCCTAGCCTGCAGGCTAGGGGAGCCCGAGCCTTAGCCTAGGGGAGCCTAAAGCCTAGGGGGGCCCTAGCCTGCAGGCTAGGGGAGCCCGAGCCTTAGCCTAGGGGAGCCTAAAGCCTAGGGGGGCCCTAGCCTGCAGGCTAGGGGAGCCCGAGCCTTAGCCTAGGGGAGCCTAAAGCCTAGGGGGGCCCTAGCCTGCAGGCTAGGGGAGCCCGAGCCTTAGCCTAGGGGAGCCTAAAGCCTAGGGGGGCCCTAGCCTGCAGGCTAGGGGAGCCCGAGCCTTAGCCTAGGGGAGCATAAAGCCTAGGGGGGCCCTAGCCTGCAGGCTAGGGGAGCCCGAGCCTTAGCCTAGGGGTGCCTAAAGCCTAGGGGGGCCCTAGCCTGCAGGCTAGGGGAGCCCGAGCCTTAGCCTAGGGGAGCCCTAGCCTAAAGCCTAGGGGGGCCCTAGCCTGCAGGCTAGGGGAGCCCGAGCCTTAGCCTAGGGGAGCCCTAGCCTAAAGCCTAGGGGGGCCCTAGCCTGCAGGCTAGGGGAGCCCGAGCCTTAGCCTAGGGGAGCCCTAGCCTAAAGCCTAGGGGGGCCCTAGCCTGCAGGCTAGGGGAGCCCGAGCCTTAGCCTAGGGGAGCCCTAGCCTAAAGCCTAGGGGGGCCCTAGCCTGCAGGCTAGGGGAGCCCGAACCTTAGACTAGGGGAGCCCTAGCCTAAAGCCTAGGGGGGCCCTAGCCTGCAGGCTAGGGGAGCCCGAGCGTTAGCCTAGGGGAGCCCTAGCCTAAAGCCTAGGGGGGCCCTAGCCTGCAGGCTAGGGGAGCCCGAGCCTTAGCCTAGGGGAGCCCTAGCCTAAAGCCTAGGGGGGCCCTAGCCTGCAGGCTAGGGGAGCCCGAGCCTTAGCCTAGGGGAGCCCTAGCCTAAAGCCTAGGGGGGCCCTAGCCTGCAGGCTAGGGGAGCCCGAGCCTTAGCCTAGGGGAGCCCTAGCCTAAAGCCTAGGGGGGCCCTAGCCTGCAGGCTAGGGGAGCCCGAGCCTTAGCCTAGGGGAGACCTAGCCTAAAGCCTAGGGGGGCCCTAGCCTGCAGGCTAGGAGAGCCCGAGCCTTAGCCTAGGGGAGCCCTAGCCTAAAGCCTAGGGGGGCCCTAGCCTGCAGGCTAGGGGAGCCCGAGCCTTAGCCTAGGGGAGCCCTAGCCTAAAGCCTAGGGGGGCCCTAGCCTGCAGGCTAGGGGAGCCCGAGCCTTGGCCTAGGGGAGCCCTAGCCTAAAGCCTAGGGGGGCCCTAGCCTGCAGGCTAGGGGAGCCCGAGCCTTGGCCTAGGGGAGCCCTAGCCTAAAGCCTAGGGGGGCCCTAGCCTGCAGGCTAGGGGAGCCCGAGCCTTGGCCTAGGGGAGCCCTAGCCTAAAGCCTAGGGCGGCCCTAGCCTGCAGGCTAGGGGAGCCCGAGCCTTGGCCTAGGGGAGCCCTAGCCTAAAGCCTAGGGGGGCCCTAGCCTGCAGGCTAGGGGAGCCCGAGCCTTGGCCTAGGGGAGCCCTAGCCTAAAGCCTAGGGGGGCCCTAGCCTGCAGGCTAGGGGAGCCCGAGCCTTGGCCTAGGGGAGCCCTAGCCTAAAGCCTAGGGGGGCCCTAGCCTGCAGGCTAGGGGAACCCGAGCCTTGGCCTAGGGGAGCCCTAGCCTAAAGCCTAGGGGGGCCCTAGCCTGCAGGCTAGGGGAGCCCGAGCCTTGGCCTAGGGGAGCCCTAGCCTAAAGCCTAGGGGGGCCCTAGCCTGCAGGCTAGGGGAGCCCGAGCCTTGGCCTAGGGGAGCCCTAGCCTAAAGCCTAGGGGGGCCCTAGCCTGCAGGCTAGGGGAGCCCGAGCCTTGGCCTAGGGGAGCCCTAGCCTAAAGCCTAGGGAGGCCCTAGCCTGCAGGCTAGGGGAGCCCGAGCCTTGGCCTAGGGGAGCCCTAGCCTAAAGCCTAGGGGGGCCCTAGCCTGCAGGCTAGGGGAGCCCGAGCCTTGGCCTAGGGTAGCCCTAGCCTAAAGCCTAGGGGGGCCCTAGCCTGCAGGCTAGGGGAGCCCGAGCCTTGGCCTAGGGGAGCCCTAGCCTAAAGCCTAGGGGGGCCCTAGCCTGCAGGCTAGGGGAGCCCGAGCCTTGGCCTAGGGGAGCCCTAGCCTAAAGCCTAGGGGGGCCCTAGCCTGCAGGCTAGGGGAGCCCGAGCCTTGGCCTAGGGGAGCCCTAGCCTAAAGCCTAGGGGGGCCCTAGCCTGCAGGCTAGGGGAGCCCGAGCCTTGGCCTAGGGGAGCCCTAGCCTAAAGCCTAGGGGGGCCCTAGCCTGCAGGCTAGGGGAGCCCGAGCCTTAGCCTAGGGGAGCCCTAGCCTAAAGCCTAGGGGGGCCCTAGCCTGCAGGCTAGGGGAGCCCGAGCCTTAGCCTAGGGGAGCCCTAGCCTAAAGCCTAGGGGGGCCCTAGCCTGCAGGCTAGGGGAGCCCGAGCCTTAGCCTAGGGGAGCCCTAGCCTAAAGCCTAGGGGGGCCCTAGCCTGCAGGCTAGGGGAGCCCGAGCCTTAGCCTAGGGGAGCCCTAGCCTAAAGCCTAGGGGGGCCCTAGCCTGCAGGCTAGGGGAGCCCGAGCCTTAGCCTAGGGGAGCCCTAGCCTAAAGCCTAGGGGGGCCCTAGCCTGCAGGCTAGGGGAGCCCGGGGCCTTAGCCTAGGGGAGCCCTAGCCTAAAGCCTAGGGGGGCCCTAGCCTGCAGGCTAGGGGAGCCCGGGGCCTTAGCCTAGGGGAGCCCTAGCCTAAAGCCTAGGGGGGCCCTAGCCTGCAGGCTAGGGGAGCCCGGGGCCTTAGCCTAGGGGAGCCCTAGCCTAAAGCCTAGGGGGGCCCTAGCCTGCAGGCTAGGGGAGCCCGGGGCCTTAGCCTAGGGGAGCCCTAGCCTAAAGCCTAGGGGGGCCCTAGCCTGCAGGCTAGGGGAGCCCGGGGCCTTAGCCTAGGGGAGCCCTAGCCTAAAGCCTAGGGGGGCCCTAGCCTGCAGGCTAGGGGAGCCCGGGGCCTTAGCCTAGGGGAGCCCTAGCCTAAAGCCTAGGGGGGCCCTAGCCTGCAGGCTAGGGGAGCCCGGGGCCTTAGCCTAGGGGAGCCCTAGCCTAAAGCCTAGGGGGGCCCTAGCCTGCAGGCTAGGGGAGCCCGGGGCCTTAGCCTAGGGGAGCCCTAGCCTAAAGCCTAGGGGGGCCCTAGCCTGCAGGCTAGGGGAGCCCGAGACTTAGCCTAGGGGAGCCCTAGCCTAAAGCCTAGGGGGGCCCTAGCCTGCAGGCTAGGGGAGCCCGAGCCTTAGCCTAGGGGAGCCCTAGCCTAAAGCCTAGGGTGGCCCTAGCCTGCAGGCTAGGGGAGCCCGAGCCTTAGCCTAGGGGAGCCCTAGCCTAAAGCCTAGGGGGGCCCTAGCCTGCAGGCTAGGGGAGCCCGAGCCTTAGCCTAGGGGAGCCCTAGCCTAAAGCCTAGGGGGGCCCTAGCCTGCAGGCTAGGGGAGCCCGAGCCTTAGCCTAGGGGAGCCCTAGCCTAAAGCCTAGGGGGGCCCTAGCCTGCAGGCTAGGGGAGCCCGAGCCTTAGCCTAGGGGAGCCCTAGCCTAAAGCCTAGGGGGGCCCTAGCCTGCAGGCTAGGGGAGCCCGAGCCTTAGCCTAGGGGAGCCCTAGCCTAAAGCCTAGGGGGGCCCTAGCCTGCAGGCTAGGGGAGCCCGAGCCTTAGCCTAGGGGAGCCCTAGCCTAAAGCCTAGGGGGGCCCTAGCCTGCAGGCTAGGGGAGCCCGAGCCTTAGCCTAGGGGAGCCCTAGCCTAAAGCCTAGGGGGGCCCTAGCCTGCAGGCTAGGGGAGCCCGAGCCTTAGCCTAGGGGAGCCCTAGCCTAAAGCCTAGGGGGGCCCTAGCCTGCAGGCTAGGGGAGCCCGAGCCTTAGCCTAGGGGAGCCCTAGCCTAAAGCCTAGGGGGGCCCTAGCCTGCAGGCTAGGGGAGCCCGAGCCTTAGCCTAGGGGAGCCCTAGCCTAAAGCCTAGGGGGGCCCTAGCCTGCAGGCTAGGGGAGCCCGAGCCTTAGCCTAGGGGAGCCCTAGCCTAAAGCCTAGGGGGGCCCTAGCCTGCAGGCTAGGGGAGGCCGAGCCTTAGCCTAGGGGAGCCCTAGCCTAAAGCCTA
This sequence comes from Tenrec ecaudatus, assembly GCF_050624435.1. Classification (NCBI taxonomy): domain Eukaryota; kingdom Metazoa; phylum Chordata; class Mammalia; order Afrosoricida; family Tenrecidae; genus Tenrec; species Tenrec ecaudatus. The sequence goes on from NW_027458838.1 coordinate 9,739, forward strand.
GGGGGGCCCTAGCCTGCAGGCTAGGGGAGGCCGAGCCTTAGCCTAGGGGAGCCCTAGCCTAAAGCCTAGGGGGGCCCTAGCCTGCAGGCTAGGGGAGCCCGAGCCTTAGCCTAGGGGAGCCCTAGCCTAAAGCCTAGGGGGGCCCTAGCCTGCAGGCTAGGGGAGCCCGAGCCTTAGCCTAGGGGAGCCCTAGCCTAAAGCCTAGGGGGGCCCTAGCCTGCAGGCTAGGGGAGCCCGAGCCTTAGCCTAGGGGAGCCCTAGCCTAAAGCCTAGGGGGGCCCTAGCCTGCAGGCTAGGGGAGCCCGAGCCTTAGCCTAGGGGAGCCCTAGCCTAAAGCCTAGGGGGGCCCTAGCCTGCAGGCTAGGGGAGTCCTAGCCTTAGCCTAGGGGAGCCCTAGCCTAAAGCCTAGGGGTGCCCTAGCCTGCAGGCTAGGGGAGCCCTAGCCTTAGCCTAGGGGAGCCCTAGCCTAAAGCCTAGGGGTGCCCTAGCCTGCAGGCTAGGGGAGCCCTAGCCTTAGCCTAGGGAGCCCTAGCCTAAAGCCTAGGGGTGCCCTAGCCTGCAGGCTAGGGGAGCCCTAGCCTTAGCCTAGGGGAGCCTAAAGCCTAGGGGTGCCCTAGCCTGCAGGCTAGGGGAGCCCTAGCCTTAGCCTAGGGGAGCCTAAAGCCTAGGGGTGCCCTAGCCTGCAGGCTAGGGGAGCCCTAGCCTTAGCCTAGGGGAGCCTAAAGCCTAGGGGTGCCCTAGCCTGCAGGCTAGGGGAGCCCTAGCCTTAGCCTAGGGGAGCCTAAAGCCTAGGGGTGCCCTAGCCTGCAGGCTAGGGGAGCCCTAGCCTTAGCCTAGGGGAGCCTAAAGCCTAGGGGTGCCCTAGCCTGCAGGCTAGGGGAGCCCTAGCCTTAGCCTAGGGGAGCCCTAGCCTGCAGGCTAGGGGTGCCCTAGCCTGCAGGCTAGGGGAGACCTAGCCTTAGCCTAGGGGAGCCCTAGCCTGCAGGCTAGGGGAGCCCTAGCTTTAGCCTAGGGGAGCCCTAGCCTGCAGGCTAGGGGTGCCCTAGCCTGCAGGCTAGGGGAGCCCTAGCCTTAGCCTAGGGGAGCCCTAGCCTGCAGGCTAGGGGTGCCCTAGCCTGCAGGCTAGGGGAGCCCTAGCCTTAGCCTAGGGGAGCCCTAGCCTAAAGCCTAGGGGTGCCCTAGCCTGCAGGCTAGGGGAGCCCTAGCCTTAGCCTAGGGGAGCCCTAGCCTAAAGCCTAGGGGTGCCCTAGCCTGCAGGCTAGGGGAGCCCTAGCCTTAGCCTAGGGGAGCCCTAGCCTAAAGCCTAGGGGTGCCCTAGCCTGCAGGCTAGGGGAGCCCGAGCCTTAGCCTAGGGGAGCCCTAGCCTAAAGCCTAGGGGTGCCCTAGCCTGCAGGCTAGGGGAGCCCTAGCCTTAGCCTAGGGGAGCCCTAGCCTAAAGCCAAGGGGTGCCCTAGCCTGCAGGCTAGGGGAGTCCTAGCCTTAGCCTAGGGGAGCCCTAGCCTAAAGCCTAGGGGTGCCCTAGCCTGCAGGCTAGGGGAGCCCTAACCTTAGCCTAGGGGAGCCCTAGCCTAAAGCCTAGGGGTGCCCTAGCCTGCAGGCTAGGGGAGCCCTAGCCTTAGCCTAGGGGAGCCCTAGCCTAAAGCCTAGGGGTGCCCTAGCCTGCAGGCTAGGGGAGCCCTAGCCTTAGCCTAGGGGAGCCCTAGCCTGCAGGCTAGGGGTCCCCTAGCCTGCAGGCTAGGGGAGCCCTAGCCTTAGCCTAGGGGTGCCTAAAGCCTAGGGGTGCCCTAGCCTGCAGGCTAGGGGAGCCCTAGCCTTAGCCTAGGGGAGCCTAAAGCCTAGGGGTGCCCTAGCCTGCAGTCTAGGGGAGCCCTAGCCTTAGCCTAGGGGAGCCTAAAGCCTAGGGGTGCCCTAGCCTGCAGGCTAGGGGAGCCCTAGCCTTAGCCTAGGGGAGCCTAAAGCCTAGGGGTGCCCTAGCCTGCAGGCTAGGGGAGCCCTAGCCTTAGCCTAGGGGAGCCTAAAGCCTAGGGGTGCCCTAGCCTGCAGGCTAGGGGAGCCCTAGCCTTAGCCTAGGGGAGCCTAAAGCCTAGGGGTGCCCTAGCCTGCAGGCTAGGGGAGCCCTAGCCTTAGCCTAGGGGAGCCTAAAGCCTAGGGGTGCCCTAGCCTGCAGGCTAGGGGAGCCCTAGCCTTAGCCTAGGGGAGCCTAAAGCCTAGGGGTGCCCTAGCCTGCAGGCTAGGGGAGCCCTAGCCTTAGCCTAGGGGAGCCTAAAGCCTAGGGGTGCCCTAGCCTGCAGGCTAGGGGAGCCCTAGCCTTAGCCTAGGGGAGCCTAAAGCCTAGGGGTGCCCTAGCCTGCAGGCTAGGGGAGCCCTAGCCTTAGCCTAGGGGAGCCAAAGCCTAGGGGTGCCCTAGCCTGCAGGCTAGGGGAGCCCTAGCCTTAGCCTAGGGGAGCCTAAAGCCTAGGGGTGCCCTAGCCTGCAGGCTAGGGGAGCCCTAGCCTTAGCCTAGGGGAGCCCTAGCCTGCAGGCTAGGGGTGCCCTAGCCTGCAGGCTAGGGGAGCCCTAGCCTTAGCCTAGGGGAGCCCTAGCCTGCAGGCTAGGGGTGCCCTAGCCTGCAGGCTAGGGGAGCCCTAGCCTTAGCCTAGGGGAGCCCTAGCCTGCAGGCTAGGGGTGCCCTAGCCTGCAGGCTAGGGGAGCCCTAGCCTTAGCCTAGGGGAGCCCTAGCCTAAAGCCTAGGGGTGCCCTAGCCTGCAGGCTAGGGGAGCCCTAGCCTTAGCCTAGGGGAGCCCTAGCCTAAAGCCTAGGGGTGCCCTAGCCTGCAGGCTAGGGGAGCCCTAGCCTTAGCCTAGGGGAGCCCTAGCCTAAAGCCTAGGGGTGCCCTAGCCTGCAGGCTAGGGGAGCCCTAGCCTTAGCCTAGGGGAGCCCTAGCCTAAAGCCTAGGGGTGCCCTAGCCTGCAGGCTAGGGGAGCCCTAGCCTTAGCCTAGGGGAGCCCTAGCCTAAAGCCAAGGGCTGCCCTAGCCTGCAGGCTAGGGGAGCCCTAGCCTTAGCCTAGGGGAGCCCTAGCCTAAAGCCTAGGGGTGCCCTAGCCTGCAGGCTAGGGGAGCCCTAGCCTTAGCCTAGGGGAGCCCTAGCCTAAAGCCTAGGGGTGCCCTAGCCTGCCGGCTAGGGAAGCCCTAGCCTTAGCCTAGGGGAGCCCAAGCCTGCAGGCTAGGGGTGCCCTGGCCTGCAGGCTAGGGGAGCCCTAGCCTTAGCCTAGGGGAGCCTAAAGCCTAGGGGTGCCCTAGCCTGCAGGCTAGGGGAGCCCTAGCCTTAGCCTAGGGGAGCCTAAAGCCTAGGGGTGCCCTAGCCTGCAGTCTAGGGGAGCCCTAGCCTTAGCCTAGGGGAGCCTAAAGCCTAGGGGTGCCCTAGCCTGCAGGCTAGGGGAGCCCTAGCCTTAGCCTAGGGGAGCCTAAAGCCTAGGGGTGCCCTAGCCTGCAGGCTAGGGGAGCCCTAGCCTTAGCCTAGGGGAGCCTAAAGCCTAGGGGTGCCCTAGCCAGCAAGCTTGGAGAGCCCTAGCCTTAGCCTAGGGGAGCCTAAAGCCTAGGGGTGCCCTAGCCTGCAGGCTAGGGGAGCCCTAGCCTTAGCCTAGGGGAGCCTAAAGCCTAGGGGTGCCCTAGCCTGCAGGCTAGGGGAGCCCTAGCCTTAGCCTAGGGGAGCCTAAAGCCTAGGGGTGCCCTAGCCTGCAGGCTAGGGGAGCCCTAGCCTTAGCCTAGGGGAGCCTAAAGCCTAGGGGTGCCCTAGCCTGCAGGCTAGGGGAGCCCTAGCCTTAGCCTAGGGGAGCCTAAAGCCTAGGGGTGCCCTAGCCTGCAGGCTAGGGGAGCCCTAGCCTTAGCCTAGGGGAGCCTAAAGCCTAGGGGTGCCCTAGCCTGCAGGCTAGGGGAGCCCTAGCCTTAGCCTAGGGGAGCCTAAAGCCTAGGGGTGCCCTAGCCTGCAGGCTAGGGGAGCCCTAGCCTTAGCCTAGGGGAGCCTAAAGCCTAGGGGTGCCCTAGCCTGCAGGCTAGGGGAGCCCTAGCCTTAGCCTAGGGGAGCCTAAAGCCTAGGGGTGCCCTAGCCTGCAGGCTAGGGGAGCCCTAGCCTTAGCCTAGGGGAGCCTAAAGCCTAGGGGTGCCCTAGCCTGCAGGCTAGGGGAGCCCTAGCCTTAGCCTAGGGGAGCCTAAAGCCTAGGGGTGCCTAGCCTGCAGGCTAGGGGAGCCCTAGCCTTAGCGTAGGGGAGCCTAAATCCTAGGGGTGCCCTAGCCTGCAGGCTAGGGGAGCCCTAGCCTTAGCCTAGGGGAGCCTAAAGCCTAGGGGTGCCCTAGCCTGCAGGCTAGGGGAGCCCTAGCCTTAGCCTAGGGGAGCCTAAAGCCTAGGGGTGCCCTAGCCTGCAGGCTAGGGGAGCCCTAGCCTTAGCCTAGGGGAGCCTAAAGCCTAGGGGTGCCCTAGCCTGCAGGCTAGGGGAGCCCTAGCCTTAGCCTAGGGGAGCCTAAAGCCTAGGGGTGCCCTAGCCTGCAGGCTAGGGGAGCCCTAGCCTTAGCCTAGGGGAGCCTAAAGCCTAGGGGTGCCCTAGCCTGCAGGCTAGGGGAGCCCTAGCCTTAGCCTAGGGGAGCCTAAAGCCTAGGGGTGCCCTAGCCTGCAGGCTAGGGGAGCCCTAGCCTTAGCCTAGGGGAGCCTAAAGCCTAGGGGTGCCCTAGCCTGCAGGTTAGGGGAGCCCTAGCCTTAGCCTAGGGGAGCCTAATGCCTAGGGGTGCCCTAGCCTGCAGGCTAGGGGAGCCCTAGCCTTAGCCTAGGGGAGCCTAAAGCCTAGGGGTGCCCTAGCCTGCAGGCTAGGGGAGCCCTAGCCTTAGCCTAGGGGAGCCCTAGCCTAAAGCCTAGGGGTGCCCTAGCCTGCAGGCTAGGGGAGCCCTAGCCTTAGCCTAGGGGAGCCCTAGCCTAAAGCCTAGGGGTGCCCTAGCCTGCAGGCTAGGGTAGCCCTAGCCTTAGCCTAGGGGAGCCTAAAGCCTAGGGGTGCCCTAGCCTGCAGGCTGGGGGAGCCCTAGCCTTAGCCTAGGGGAGCCCTAGCCTAAAGCCTAGGGGTGCCCTAGCCTGCAGGCTAGGGGAGCCCTAGCCTTAGCCTAGGGGAGCCTAAAGCCTAGGGGTGCCCTAGCCTGCAGGCTAGGGGAGCCCTAGCCTTAGCCTAGGGGAGCCTAAAGCCTAGGGGTGCCCTAGCCTGCAGGCTAGGGGAGCCCTAGCCTTAGCCTAGGGGAGCCTAAAGCCTAGGGGTGCCCTAGCCTGCAGGCTAGGGGAGCCCTAGCCTTAGCCTAGGGGAGCCTAAAGCCTAGGGGTGCCCTAGCCTGCAGGCTAGGGGAGCCCTAGCCTTAGCCTAGGGGAGCCTAAAGCCTAGGGGTGCCCTAGCCTGCAGGCTAGGGGAGCCCTTGCCTTAGCCTAGGGGAGCCTAAAGCCTAGGGGTGCCCTAGCCTGCAGGCTAGGGGAGCCCTAGCCTTAGCCTAGGGGAGCCTAAAGCCTAGGGGTGCCCTAGCCTGCAGGCTAGGGGAGCCCTAGCCTTAGCCTAGGGGAGCCTAAAGCCTAGGCGTGCCCTAGCCTTAGCCTAGGGGAGCCTAAAGCCTAGGCGTGCCCTAGCCTGCAGGCTAGGGGAGCCCTAGCCTTAGCCTAGGGGAGCCTAAAGCCTAGGCGTGCCCTAGCCTGCAGGCTAGGGGAGCCCTAGCCTTAGCCTAGGGGAGCCTTAAGCCTAGGCGTGCCCTAGCCTGCAGGCTAGGGGAGCCCTAGCCTTAGCCTAGGGGAGCCTAAAGCCTAGGCGTGCCCTAGCCTGCAGGCTAGGGGAGCCCTAGCCTTAGCCTAGGGGAGCCTAAAGCCTAGGCGTGCCCTAGCCTGCAGGCTAGGGGAGCCCTAGCCTTAGCCTAGGGGAGCCTAAAGCCTAGGCGTGCCCTAGCCTGCAGGCTAGGGGAGCCCTAGCCTTAGCCTAGGGGAGCCTAAAGCCTAGGGGTGCCCTAGCCTGCAGGCTAGGGGAGCCCTAGCCTTAGCCTTGTGGAGCCTAAAGCCTAGGGGTGCCCTAGCCTGCAGGCTAGAGGAGCCCTAGCCTTAGCCTAGGGGAGCCTAAAGCCTAGGGGTGCCCTAGCCTGCAGGCTAGGGGAGCCCTAGCCTTAGCCTAGGGGAGCCTAAAGCCTAGGGGTGCCCTAGCCTGCAGGCTAGGGGAGCCCTAGCCTTAGCCTAGGGGAGCCTAAAGCCTAGGGGTGCCCTAGCCTGCAGGCTAGGGGAGCCCTAGCCTTAGCCTAGGGGAGCCTAAAGCCTAGGGGTGCCCTAGCCTGCAGGCAAGGGGAGCCCTAGCCTTAGCCTAGGGGAGCCTAAAGCCTAGGGGTGCCCTAGCCTGCAGGCTAGGGGAGCCCTAGCCTTAGCCTAGGGGAGCCTAAAGCCTAGGGGTGCCCTAGCCTGCAGGCTAGGGGAGCCCTAGCCTTAGCCTAGGGGAGCCTAAAGCCTAGGGGTGCCCTAGCCTGCAGGCTAGGGGAGCCCTAGCCTTAGCCTAGGGGAGCCTAAAGCCTAGGGGTGCCTAGCCTGCAGGCTAGGGGAGCCCTAGCCTTAGCCTAGGGGAGCCTAAATCCTAGGGGTGCCCTAGCCTGCAGGCTAGGGGAGCCCTAGCCTTAGCCTAGGGGAGCCTAAAGCCTAGGGGTGCCCTAGCCTGCAGGCTAGGGGAGCCCTAGCCTTAGCCTAGGGGAGCCTAAAGCCTAGGGGTGCCCTAGCCTGCAGGCTAGGGGAGCCCTAGCCTTAGCCTAGGGGAGCCTAAAGCCTAGGGGTGCCCTAGCCTGCAGGCTAGGGGAGCCCTAGCCTTAGCCTAGGGGAGCCTAAAGCCTAGGGGTGCCCTAGCCTGTAGGCTAGGGGAGCCCTAGCCTTAGCCTAGGGGAGCCTAAAGCCTAGGGGTGCCCTAGCCTGCAGGCTAGGGGAGCCCTAGCCTTAGCCTAGGGGAGCCTAAAGCCTAGGGGTGCCCTAGCCTCCAGGCTAGGGGAGCCCTAGCCTTAGCCTAGGGGAGCCTAAAGCCTAGGGGTGCCCTAGCCTGCAGGCTAGGGGAGCCCTAGCCTTAGCCTAGGGGAGCCTAAAGCCTAGGGGTGCCCTAGCCTGCAGGCTAGGGGAGCCCTAGCCTTAGCCTAGGGGAGCCTAAAGCCTAGGGGTGCCCTAGCCTGCAGGCTAGGGGAGCCCTAGCCTTAGCCTAGGGGAGCCTAAAGCCTAGGGGTGCCCTAGCCTGCAGGCTAGGGGAGCCCTAGCCTTAGCCTAGGGGAGCCCTAGCCTAAAGCCTAGGGGTGCCCTAGCCTGCATGCTAGGGGAGCCCTAGCCTTAGCCTAGGGGAGCCCTAGCCTAAAGCCTAGGGGTGCCCTAGCCTGCAGGCTAGGGGAGCCCTAGCCTTAGCCTAGGGGAGCCTAAAGCCTAGGGGTGCCCTAGCCTGCAGGCTGGGGGAGCCCTAGCCTTAGCCTAGGGGAGCCCTAGCCTAAAGCCTAGGGGTGCCCTAGCCTGCAGGCTAGGGGAGCCCTAGCCTTAGCCTAGGGGAGCCTAAAGCCTAGGGGTGCCCTAGCCTGCAGGCTAGGGGAGCCCTAGCCTTAGCCTAGGGGAGCCTAAAGCCTAGGGGTGCCCTAGCCTGCAGGCTAGGGGAGCCCTAGCCTTAGCCTAGGGGAGCCTAAAGCCTAGGGGTGCCCTAGCCTGCAGGCTAGGGGAGCCCTAGCCTTAGCCTAGGGGAGCCTAAAGCCTAGGGGTGCCCTAGCCTGCAGGCTAGGGGAGCCCTAGCCTTAGCCTAGGGGAGCCTAAAGCCTAGGGGTGCCCTAGCCTGCAGGCTAGGGGAGCCCTTGCCTTAGCCTAGGGGAGCCTAAAGCCTAGGGGTGCCCTAGCCTGCAGGCTAGGGGAGCCCTAGCCTTAGCCTAGGGGAGCCTAAAGCCTAGGGGTGCCCTAGCCTGCAGGCTAGGGGAGCCCTAGCCTTAGCCTAGGGGAGCCTAAAGCCTAGGCGTGCCCTAGCCTGCAGGCTAGGGGAGCCCTAGCCTTAGCCTAGGGGAGCGTAAAGCCTAGGCGTGCCCTAGCCTGCAGGCTAGGGGAGCCCTAGCCTTAGCCTAGGGGAGCCTAAAGCCTAGGCGTGCCCTAGCCTGCAGGCTAGGGGAGCCCTAGCCTTAGCCTAGGGGAGCCTAAAGCCTAGGGGTGCCCTAGCCTGCAGGCTAGGGGAGCCCTAGCCTTAGCCTAGGGGAGCCTAAAGCCTAGGGGTGCCCTAGCCTGCAGGCTAGGGGAGCCCTTGCCTTAGCCTAGGGGAGCCTAAAGCCTAGGGGTGCCCTAGCCTGCAGGCTAGGGGAGCCCTAGCCTTAGCCTAGGGGAGCCTAAAGCCTAGGGGTGCCCTAGCCTGCAGGCTAGGGGAGCCCTAGCCTTAGCCTAGGGGAGCCTAAAGCCTAGGCGTGCCCTAGCCTTAGCCTAGGGGAGCCTAAAGCCTAGGCGTGCCCTAGCCTGCAGGCTAGGGGAGCCCTAGCCTTAGCCTAGGGGAGCCTAAAGCCTAGGCGTGCCCTAGCCTGCAGGCTAGGGGAGCCCTAGCCTTAGCCTAGGGGAGCCTTAAGCCTAGGCGTGCCCTAGCCTGCAGGCCAGGGGAGCCCTAGCCTTAGCCTAGGGGAGCCTAAAGCCTAGGCGTGCCCTAGCCTGCAGGCTAGGGGAGCCCTAGCCTTAGCCTAGAGGAGCCTAAAGCCTAGGCGTGCCCTAGCCTGCAGGCTAGGGGAGCCCTAGCCTTAGCCTAGGGGAGCCTAAAGCCTAGGCGTGCCCTAGCCTGCAGGCTAGGGGAGCCCTAGCCTTAGCCTAGGGGAGCCTAAAGCCTAGGGGTGCCCTAGCCTGCAGGCTAGGGGAGCCCTAGCCTTAGCCTTGGGGAGCCTAAAGCCTAGGGGTGCCCTAGCCTGCAGGCTAGGGGAGCCCTAGCCTTAGCCTAGGGGAGCCTAAAGCCTAGGGGTGCCCTAGCCTGCAGGCTAGGGGAGCCCTAGCCTTAGCCTAGGGGAGCCTAAAGCCTAGGGGTGCCCTAGCCTGCAGGCTAGGGGAGCCCTAGCCTTAGCCTAGGGGAGCCTAAAGCCTAGGGGTGCCCTAGCCTGCAGGCTAGGGGAGCCCTAGCCTTAGCCTAGGGGAGCCTAAAGCCTAGGGGTGCCCTAGCCTGCAGGCTAGGGGAGCCCTAGCCTTAGCCTAGGGGAGCCTAAAGCCTAGGGGTGCCCTAGCCTGCAGGCTAGGGGAGCCCTAGCCTTAGCCTAGGGGAGCCTAAAGCCTAGGGGTGCCCTAGCCTGCAGGCTAGGGGAGCCCTAGCCTTAGCCTAGGGGAGCCTAAAGCCTAGGGGTGCCTAGCCTGCAGGCTAGGGGAGCCCTAGCCTTAGCCTAGGGGAGCCTAAATCCTAGGGGTGCCCTAGCCTGCAGGCTAGGGGAGCCCTAGCCTTAGCCTAGGGGAGCCTAAAGCCTAGGGGTGCCCTAGCCTGCAGGCTAGGGGAGCCCTAGCCTTAGCCTAGGGGAGCCTAAAGCCTAGGGGTGCCCTAGCCTGCAGGCTAGGGGAGCCCTAGCCTTAGCCTAGGGGAGCCTAAAGCCTAGGGGTGCCCTAGCCTGCAGGCTAGGGGAGCCCTAGCCTTAGCCTAGGGGAGCCTAAAGCCTAGGGGTGCCCTAGCCTGCAGGCTAGGGGAGCCCTAGCCTTAGCCTAGGGGAGCCTAAAGCCTAGGGGTGCCCTAGCCTCCAGGCTAGGGGAGCCCTAGCCTTAGCCTAGGGGAGCCTAAAGCCTAGGGGTGCCCTAGCCTCCAGGCTAGGGGAGCTCTAGCCTTAGCCTAGGGGAGCCTAAAGCCTAGGGGTGCCCTAGCCTGCAGGCTAGGGGAGCCCTAGCCTTAGCCTAGGGGAGCCTAAAGCCTAGGGGTGCCCTAGCCTGCAGGCTAGGGGAGCCCTAGCCTTAGCCTAGGGGAGCCTAAAGCCTAGGGGTGCCCTAGCCTGCAGGCTAGGGGAGCCCTAGCCTTAGCCTAGGGGAGCCCTAGCCTAAAGCCTAGGGGTGCCCTAGCCTGCAGGCTAGGGGAGCCCTAGCCTTAGCCTAGGGGAGCCCTAGCCTAAAGCCTAGGGGTGCCCTAGCCTGCAGGCTAGGGGAGCCCTAGCCTTAGCCTAGGGGAGCCTAAAGCCTAGGGGTGCCCTAGCCTGCAGGCTGGGGGAGCCCTAGCCTTAGCCTAGGGGAGCCCTAGCCTAAAGCCTAGGGGTGCCCTAGCCTGCAGGCTAGGGGAGCCCTAGCCTTAGCCTAGGGGAGCCTAAAGCCTAGGGGTGCCCTAGCCTGCAGGCTAGGGGAGCCCTAGCCTTAGCCTAGGGGAGCCTAAAGCCTAGGGGTGCCCTAGCCTGCAGGCTAGGGGAGCCCTAGCCTTAGCCTAGGGGAGCCTAAAGCCTAGGGGTGCCCTAGCCTGCAGGCTAGGGGAGCCCTAGCCTTAGCCTAGGGGAGCCTAAAGCCTAGGGGTGCCCTAGCCTGCAGGCTAGGGGAGCCCTAGCCTTAGCCTAGGGGAGCCCTAGCCTAAAGCCTAGGGGTGCCCTAGCCTGCAGGCTAGGGGAGCCCTAGCCTTAGCCTAGGGGAGCCCTAGCCTAAAGCCTAGGGGTGCCCTAGCCTGCAGGCTAGGGGAGCCCTAGCCTTAGCCTAGGGGAGCCTAAAGCCTAGGGGTGCCCTAGCCTGCAGGCTGGGGGAGCCCTAGCCTTAGCCTAGGGGAGCCCTAGCCTAAAGCCTAGGGGTGCCCTAGCCTGCAGGCTAGGGGAGCCCTAGCCTTAGCCTAGGGGAGCCTAAAGCCTAGGGGTGCCCTAGCCTGCAGGCTAGGGGAGCCCTAGCCTTAGCCTAGGGGAGCCTAAAGCCTAGGGGTGCCCTAGCCTGCAGGCTAGGGGAGCCCTAGCCTTAGCCTAGGGGAGCCTAAAGCCTAGGGGTGCCCTAGCCTGCAGGCTAGGGGAGCCCTAGCCTTAGCCTAGGGGAGCCTAAAGCCTAGGGGTGCCCTAGCCTGCAGGCTAGGGGAGCCCTAGCCTTAGCCTAGGGGAGCCTAAAGCCTAGGGGTGCCCTAGCCTGCAGGCTAGGGGAGCCCTTGCCTTAGCCTAGGGGAGCCTAAAGCCTAGGGGTGCCCTAGCCTGCAGGCTAGGGGAGCCCTAGCCTTAGCCTAGGGGAGCCTAAAGCCTAGGGGTGCCCTAGCCTGCAGGCTAGGGGAGCCCTAGCCTTAGCCTAGGGGAGCCTAAAGCCTAGGCGTGCCCTAGCCTGCAGGCTAGGGGAGCCCTAGCCTTAGCCTAGGGGAGCCTAAAGCCTAGGGGTGCCCTAGCCTGCAGGCTAGGAGAGCCCTAGCCTTAGCCTAGGGGAGCCTAAAGCCTAGGCGTGCCCTAGCCTGCAGGCTAGGGGAGCCCTAGCCTTAGCCTAGGGGAGCCTAAAGCCTAGGCGTGCCCTAGCCTGCAGGCTAGGGGAGCCCTAGCCTTAGCCTAGGGGAGCCTAAAGCCTAGGCGTGCCCTAGCCTGCAGGCTAGGGGAGCCCTAGCCTTAGCCTAGGGGAGCCTAAAGCCTAGGCGTGCCCTAGCCTGCAGGCTAGGGGAGCCCTAGCCTTAGCCTAGGGGAGCCTAAAGCCTAGGCGTGCCCTAGCCTGCAGGCTAGGGGAGCCCTAGCCTTAGCCTAGGGGAGCCTAAAGCCTAGGCGTGCCCTAGCCTGCAGGCTAGGGGAGCCCTAGCCTTAGCCTAGGGGAGCCTAAAGCCTAGGCGTGCCCTAGCCTGCAGGCTAGGGGAGCCCTAGCCTTAGCCTAGGGGAGCCTAAAGCCTAGGCGTGCCCTAGCCTGCAGGCTAGGGGAGCCCTAGCCTTAGCCTAGGGGAGCCTAAAGCCTAGGCGTGCCCTAGCCTGCAGGCTAGGGGAGCCCTAGCCTTAGCCTAGGGGAGCCTAAAGCCTAGGCGTGCCCTAGCCTGCAGGCTAGGGGAGCCCTAGCCTTAGCCTAGGGGAGCCTAAAGCCTAGGCGTGCCCTAGCCTGCAGGCTAGGGGAGCCCTAGCCTTAGCCTAGGGGAGCCTAAAGCCTAGGCGTGCCCTAGCCTGCAGGCTAGGGGAGCCCTAGCCTTAGCCTAGGGGAGCCTAAAGCCTAGGCGTGCCCTAGCCTGCAGGCTAGGGGAGCCCTAGCCTTAGCCTAGGGGAGCCTAAAGCCTAGGCGTGCCCTAGCCTGCAGGCTAGGGGAGCCCTAGCCTTAGCCTAGGGGAGCCTAAAGCCTAGGCGTGCCCTAGCCTGCAGGCTAGGGGAGCCCTAGCCTTAGCCTAGGGGAGCCTAAAGCCTAGGCGGGCCCTAGCCTGCAGGCTAGGGGAGCCCTAGCCTTAGCCTAGGGGAGCCTAAAGCCTAGGCGGGCCCTAGCCTGCAGGCTAGGGGAGCCCTAGCCTTAGCCTAGGGGAGCCTATAGCCTAGGCGTGCCCTAGCCTGCAGGCTAGGGGAGCCCTAGCCTTAGCCTAGGGGAGCCTAAAGCCTAGGCGTGCCCTAGCCTGCAGGCTAGGGGAGCCCTAGCCTTAGCCTAGGGGAGCCTAAAGCCTAGGCGTGCCCTAGCCTGCAGGCTAGGGGAGCCCTAGCCTTAGCCTAGGGGAGCCTAAAGCCTAGGCGTGCCCTAGCCTGCAGGCTTGGGGAGCCCTAGCCTTAGCCTAGGGGAGCCCTAGCCTAAAGACCAGGGGGGCCCTAGCCTGCAGGCTAGGGGAGCCCGAGCCTTAGCCTAGGGGAGCCCTAGCCTAAAGCCTAGGGGGGCCCTAGCCTGCAGGCTAGGGGAGCCCGAGCCTTAGCCTAGGGGAGCCCTAGCCTAAAGCCTAGGGGGGCCCTAGCCTGCAGGCTAGGGGAGCCCTAGCCTTAGCCTAGGGGAGCCCTAGCCTAAAGCCTAGGGGTGCCCTAGCCTGCAGGCTAGGGGAGCCCTAGCCTTAGCCTAGGGGAGCCCTAGCCTAAAGCCTAGGGGTGCCCTAGCCTGCAGGCTAGGGGAGCCCTAGCCTTAGCCTAGGGGAGCCCTAGCCTAAAGCCTAGGGGTGCCCTAGCCTGCAGGCTAGGGGAGCCCTAGCCTTAGCCTAGGGGAGCCCTAGCCTAAAGCCTAGGGGTGCCCTAGCCTGCAGGCTAGGGGAGCCCTAGCCTTAGCCTAGGGGAGCCCTAGCCTAAAGCCTAGGGGTGCCCTAGCCTGCAGGCTAGGGGAGCCCTAGCCTTAGCCTAGGGGAGCCCTAGCCTAAAGCCTAGGGGTGCCCTAGCCTGCAGGCTAGGGGAGCCCTAGCCTTAGCCTAGGGGAGCCCTAGCCTAAAGCCTAGGGGTGCCCTAGCCTGCAGGCTAGGGGAGCCCTAGCCTTAGCCTAGGGGAGCCCTAGCCTAAAGCCTAGGGGTGCCCTAGCCTGCAGGCTAGGGGAGCCCTAGCCTTAGCCTAGGGGAGCCCTAGCCTAAAGCCTAGGGGTGCCCTAGCCTGCAGGCTAGGGGAGCCCTAGCCTTAGCCTAGGGGAGCCTAAAGCCTAGGGGTGCCCTAGCCTGCAGGCTAGAGTAGCCCTAGCCTTAGCCTAGGGGAGCCTAAAGCCTAGGGGTGCCCTAGCCTGCAGGCTAGGGGAGCCCTAGCCTTAGCCTAGGGGAGCCTAAAGCCTAGGGGTGCCCTAGCCTGCAGGCTAGGGGAGCCCTAGCCTTAGCCTAGGGGAGCCTAAAGCCTAGGGGTGCCCTAGCCTGCAGGCTAGGTGAGCCCTAGCCTTAGCCTAGGGGAGCCTAAAGCCTAGGGGTGCCCTAGCCTGCAGGCTAGGGGAGCCCTAGCCTTAGCCTAGGGGAGCCTAAAGCCTAGGGGTGCCCTAGCCTGCAGGCTAGGGGAGCCCTAGCCTTAGCCTAGGGGAGCCCTAGCCTGCAGGCTAGGGGTGCCCTAGCCTGCAGGCTAGGGGAGCCCTAGCCTTAGCCTAGGGGAGCCCTAGCCTGCAGGCTAGGGGTGCCCTAGCCTGCAGGCTAGGGGAGCCCTAGCCTTAGCCTAGGGGAGCCCTAGCCTGCAGGCTAGGGGTGCCCTAGCCTGCAGGCTAGGGGAGCCCTAGCCTTAGCCTAGACGAGCCCTAGCCTGCAGGCTAGGGGTGCCCTAGCCTGCAGGCTAGGGGAGCCCTAGCCTTAGCCTAGGGGAGCCCTAGCCTGCAGGCTAGGGGTGCCCTAGCCTGCAGGCTAGGGGAGCCCTAGCCTTAGCCTAGGGGTGCCCTAGCCTGCAGGCTAGGGGAGCCCTAGCCTTAGCCTAGGGGAGCCTAAAGCCTAGGCGTGCCCTAGCCTGCAGGCTAGGGGAGCCCTAGCCTTAGCCTAGGGGAGCCTAAAGCCTAGGCGTGCCCTAGCCTGCAGGCTTGGGGAGCCCTAGCCTTAGCCTAGGGGAGCCCTAGCCCAAAGCTTAGGGGGGCCATAGCCTGCAGGCTAGGGGAGCCCGAGCCTTAGCCTAGGGGAGCCCTAGCCTAAAGCCTAGGGGGGCCCTAGCCTGCAGGCTAGGGGAGCCCGAGCCTTAGCCTAGGGGAGCCCTAGCCTAAAGCCTAGGGGGGCCCTAGCCTGCAGGCTAGGGGAGCCCGAGCCTTAGCCTAGGGGAGCCCTAGCCTAAAGCCTAGGGAGGCCCTAGCCTGCAGGCTAGGGGAGCCCTAGCCTTAGCCTAGGGGAGCCCTACCCTAAAGCCTAGGGGTGCCCTAGCCTGCAGGCTAGGGGAGCCCTAGCCTTAGCCTAGGGGAGCCCTAGCCTAAAGCCTAGGGGTGCCCTAGCCTGCAGGCTAGGGGAGCCCTAGCCTTAGCCTAGGGGAGCCCTAGCCTAAAGCCTAGGGGTGCCCTAGCCTGCAGGCTAGGGGAGCCCTAGCCTTAGCCTAGGGGAGCCCTAGCCTAAAGCCTAGGGCTGCCCTAGCCTGCAGGCTAGGGGAGCCCTAGCCTTAGCCTAGGGGAGCCCTAGCCTAAAGCCTAGGGGTGCCCTAGCCTGCAGGCTAGGGGAGCCCTAGCCTTAGCCTAGGGGAGCCCTAGCCTAAAGCCTAGGGGTGCCCTAGCCTGCAGGCTAGGGGAGCGCTAGCCTTAGCCTAGGGGAGCCCTAGCCTAAAGCCTAGGGGTGCCCTAGCCTGCAGGCTAGGGGAGCCCTAGCCTTAGCCTAGGGGAGCCTAAAGCCTAGGGGTGCCCTAGCCTGCAGGCTAGGGGAGCCCTAGCCTTAGCCTAGGGGAGCCTAAAGCCTAGGGGTGCCCTAGCCTGCAGGCTAGGGGAGCCCTAGCCTTAGCCTAGGGGAGCCTAAAGCCTAGGGTTGCCCTAGCCTGCAGGCTAGGGGAGCCCTAGCCTTAGCCTAGGGGAGCCTAAAGCCTAGGGGTGCCCTAGCCTGCAGGCTAGGGGAGCCCTAGCCTTAGCCTAGGGGAGCCTAAAGCCTAGGGGTGCCCTAGCCTGCAGGCTAGGGGAGCCCTAGCCTTAGCCTAGGGGAGCCTAAAGCCTAGGGGTGCCCTTGCCTGCAGGCTAGGGGAGCCCTAGCCTTAGCCTAGGGGAGCCTAATGCCTAGGGGTGCCCTAGCCTGCAGGCTAGGGGAGCCCTAGCCTTAGCCTAGGGGAGCCTAAAGCCTAGGGGTGCCCTAGCCTGCAGGCTAGGGGAGCCCTAGCTTTAGCCTAGGGGAGCCTAAAGCCTAGGGGTGCCCTAGCCTGCAGGCTAGGGGAGCCCTAGCCTTAGCCTAGGGGAGCCTAAAGCCTAGGGGTGCCCTAGCCTGCAGGCTAGGGGAGCCCTAGCCTTAGCCTAGGGGAGCCCTAGCCTGCAGGCTAGGGGTGCCCTAGCCTGCAGGCTAGGGGAGCCCTAGCCTTAGCCTAGGGGAGCCTAAAGCCTAGGGGTGCCCTAGCCTGCAGGCTAGGGGAGCCCTAGCCTTAGCCTAGGGGAGCCTAAAGCCTAGGGGTGCCCTAGCCTGCAGGCTAGGGGAGCCCTAGCCTTAGCCTAGGGGAGCCTAAAGCCTAGGGGTGCCCTAGCCTGCAGGCTAGGGGAGCCCTAGCCTTAGCCTAGGGGAGCCTAAAGCCTAGGGGTGCCCTAGCCTGCAGGCTAGGGGAGCCCTAGCCTTAGCCTAGGGGAGCCTAAAGCCTAGGGGTGCCCTAGCCTGCAGGCTAGGGGAGCCCTAGCCTTAGCCTAGGGGAGCCTAAAGCCTAGGGGTGCCCTAGCCTGCAGGCTAGGGGAGCCCTAGCCTTAGCCTAGGGGAGCCTAAAGCCTTGGGGTGCCCTAGCCTGCAGGCTAGGGGAGCCCTAGCCTTAGCCTAGGGGAGCCTAAAGCCTTGGGGTGCCCTAGCCTGCAGGCTAGGGGAGCCCTAGCCTTAGCCTAGGGGAGCCTAAAGCCTTGGGGTGCCCTAGCCTGCAGGCTAGGGGAGCCCTAGCCTTAGCCTAGGGGAGCCTAAAGCCTTGGGGTGCCCTAGCCTGCAGGCTAGGGGAGCCCTAGCCTTAGCCTAGGGGAGCCTAAAGCCTTGGGGTGCCCTAGCCTGCAGGCTAGGGGAGCCCTAGCCTTAGCCTAGGGGAGCCTAAAGCCTTGGGGTGCCCTAGCCTGCAGGCTAGGGGAGCCCTAGCCTTAGCCTAGGGGAGCCTAAAGCCTTGGGGTGCCCTAGCCTGCAGGCTAGGGGAGCCCTAGCCTTAGCCTAGGGGAGCCTAAAGCCTTGGGGTGCCCTAGCCTGCAGGCTAGGGGAGCCCTAGCCTTAGCCTAGGGGAGCCTAAAGCCTAGGGGTGCCCTAGCCTGCAGGCTAGGGGAGCCCTAGCCTTAGCCTAGGGGAGCCTAAAGCCTAGGGGTGCCCTAGCCTGCAGGCTAGGGGAGCCCTAGCCTTAGCCTAGGGGAGCCTAAAGCCTAGGGGTGCCCTAGCCTGCAGGCTAGGGGAGCCCTAGCCTTAGCCTAGGGGAGCCTAAAGCCTAGGGGTGCCCTAGCCTGCAGGCTAGGGGAGCCCTAGCCTTAGCCTAGGGGAGCCTAAAGCCTAGGGGTGCCCTAGCCTGCAGGCTAGGGGAGCCCTAGCCTTAGCCTAGGGGAGCCTAAAGCCTAGGGGTGCCCTAGCCTGCAGGCTAGGGGAGCCCTAGCCTTAGCCTAGGGGAGCCTAAAGCCTAGGGGTGCCCTAGCCTGCAGGCTAGGGGAGCCCTAGCCTTAGCCTAGGGGAGCCTAAAGCCTAGGGGTGCCCTAGCCTGCAGGCTAGGGGAGCCCTAGCCTTAGCCTAGGGGAGCCTAAAGCCTAGGGGTGCCCTAGCCTGCAGGCTAGGGGAGCCCTAGCCTTAGCCTAGGGGAGCCTAAAGCCTAGGGGTGCCCTAGCCTGCAGGCTAGGGGAGCCCTAGCCTTAGCCTAGGGGAGCCTAAAGCCTAGGGGTGCCCTAGCCTGCAGGCTAGGGGAGCCCTAGCCTTAGCCTAGGGGAGCCTAAAGCCTAGGGGTGCCCTAGCCTGCAGGCTAGGGGAGCCCTAGCCTTAGCCTAGGGGAGCCTAAAGCCTAGGGGTGCCCTAGCCTGCAGGCTAGGGGAGCCCTAGCCTTAGCCTAGGGGAGCCTAAAGCCTAGGGGTGCCCTAGCCTGCAGGCTAGGGGAGCCCTAGCCTTAGCCTAGGGGAGCCTAAAGCCTAGGGGTGCCCTAGCCTGCAGGCTAGGGGAGCCCTAGCCTTAGCCTAGGGGAGCCTAAAGCCTAGGGGTGCCCTAGCCTGCAGGCTAGGGGAGCCCTAGCCTTAGCCTAGGGGAGCCTAAAGCCTAGGGGTGCCCTAGCCTGCAGGCTAGGGGAGCCCTAGCCTTAGCCTAGGGGAGCCTAAAGCCTAGGGGTGCCCTAGCCTGCAGGCTAGGGGAGCCCTAGCCTTAGCCTAGGGGAGCCTAAAGCCTAGGGGTGCCCTAGCCTGCAGGCTAGGGGAGCCCTAGCCTTAGCCTAGGGGAGCCTAAAGCCTAGGGGTGCCCTAGCCTGCAGGCTAGGGGAGCCCTAGCCTTAGCCTAGGGGAGCCTAAAGCCTAGGGGTGCCCTAGCCTGCAGGCTAGGGGAGCCCTAGCCTTAGCCTAGGGGAGCCTAAAGCCTAGGGGTGCCCTAGCCTGCAGGCTAGGGGAGCCCTAGCCTTAGCCTAGGGGAGCCTAAAGCCTAGGGGTGCCCTAGCCTGCAGGCTAGGGGAGCCCTAGCCTTAGCCTAGGGGAGCCTAAAGCCTAGGGGTGCCCTAGCCTGCAGGCTAGGGGAGCCCTCGCCTTAGCCTAGGGAGCCTAAAGCCTAGGGGTGCCCTAGCCTGCAGGCTAGGGGAGCCCTCGCCTTAGCCTAGGGGAGCCTAAAGCCTAGGGGTGCCCTAGCCTGCAGGCTAGGGGAGCCCTCGCCTTAGCCTAGGGGAGCCTAAAGCCTAGGGGTGCCCTAGCCTGCAGGCTAGGGGAGCCCTCGCCTTAGCCTAGGGGAGCCTAAAGCCTAGGGGTGCCCTAGCCTGCAGGCTAGGGGAGCCCTCGCCTTAGCCTAGGGGAGCCTAAAGCCTAGGGGTGCCCTAGCCTGCAGGCTAGGGGAGCCCTCGCCTTAGCCTAGGGGAGCCTAAAGCCTAGGGGTGCCCTAGCCTGCAGGCTAGGGGAGCCCTCGCCTTAGCCTAGGGGAGCCTAAAGCCTAGGGGTGCCCTAGCCTGCAGGCTAGGGGAGCCCTCGCCTTAGCCTAGGGGAGCCTAAAGCCTAGGGGTGCCCTAGCCTGCAGGCTAGGGGAGCCCTCGCCTTAGCCTAGGGGAGCCTAAAGCCTAGGGGTGCCCTAGCCTGCAGGCTAGGGGAGCCCTCGCCTTAGCCTAGGGGAGCCTAAAGCCTAGGGGTGCCCTAGCCTGCAGGCTAGGGGAGCCCTCGCCTTAGCCTAGGGGAGCCTAAAGCCTAGGGGTGCCCTAGCCTGCAGGCTAGGGGAGCCCTCGCCTTAGCCTAGGGGAGCCTAAAGCCTAGGGGTGCCCTAGCCTGCAGGCTAGGGGAGCCCTCGCCTTAGCCTAGGGGAGCCTAAAGCCTAGGGGTGCCCTAGCCTGCAGGCTAGGGGAGCCCTCGCCTTAGCCTAGGGGAGCCTAAAGCCTAGGGGTGCCCTAGCCTGCAGGCTAGGGGAGCCCTCGCCTTAGCCTAGGGGAGCCTAAAGCCTAGGGGTGCCCTAGCCTGCAGGCTAGGGGAGCCCTCGCCTTAGCCTAGGGGAGCCTAAAGCCTAGGGGTGCCCTAGCCTGCAGGCTAGGGGAGCCCTCGCCTTAGCCTAGGGGAGCCTAAAGCCTAGGGGTGCCCTAGCCTGCAGGCTAGGGGAGCCCTCGCCTTAGCCTAGGGGAGCCTAAAGCCTAGGGGTGCCCTAGCCTGCAGGCTAGGGGAGCCCTCGCCTTAGCCTAGGGGAGCCTAAAGCCTAGGGGTGCCCTAGCCTGCAGGCTAGGGGAGCCCTCGCCTTAGCCTAGGGGAGCCTAAAGCCTAGGGGTGCCCTAGCCTGCAGGCTAGGGGAGCCCTCGCCTTAGCCTAGGGGAGCCTAAAGCCTAGGGGTGCCCTAGCCTGCAGGCTAGGGGAGCCCTCGCCTTAGCCTAGGGGAGCCTAAAGGGGTGCCCTAGCCTGCAGGCTAGGGGAGCCCTCGCCTTAGCCGAGGGGAGCCTAAAGCCTAGGGGTGCCCTAGCCTGCAGGCTAGGGGAGCCCTCGCCTTAGCCGAGGGGAGCCTAAAGCCTAGGGGTGCCCTAGCCTGCAGGCTAGGGGAGCCCTCGCCTTAGCCGAGGGGAGCCTAAAGCCTAGGGGTGCCCTAGCCTGCAGGCTAGGGGAGCCCTCGCCTTAGCCGAGGGGAGCCTAAAGCCTAGGGGTGCCCTAGCCTGCAGGCTAGGGGAGCCCTCGCCTTAGCCGAGGGGAGCCTAAAGCCTAGGGGTGCCCTAGCCTGCAGGCTAGGGGAGCCCTCGCCTTAGCCGAGGGGAGCCTAAAGCCTAGGGGTGCCCTAGCCTGCAGGCTAGGGGAGCCCTCGCCTTAGCCGAGGGGAGCCTAAAGCCTAGGGGTGCCCTAGCCTGCAGGCTAGGGGAGCCCTCGCCTTAGCCGAGGGGAGCCTAAAGCCTAGGGGTGCCCTAGCCTGCAGGCTAGGGGAGCCCTCGCCTTAGCCGAGGGGAGCCTAAAGCCTAGGGGTGCCCTAGCCTGCAGGCTAGGGGAGCCCTCGCCTTAGCCGAGGGGAGCCTAAAGCCTAGGGGTGCCCTAGCCTGCAGGCTAGGGGAGCCCTCGCCTTAGCCGAGGGGAGCCTAAAGCCTAGGGGTGCCCTAGCCTGCAGGCTAGGGGAGCCCTCGCCTTAGCCGAGGGGAGCCTAAAGCCTAGGGGTGCCCTAGCCTGCAGGCTAGGGGAGCCCTCGCCTTAGCCGAGGGGAGCCTAAAGCCTAGGGGTGCCCTAGCCTGCAGGCTAGGGGAGCCCTCGCCTTAGCCGAGGGGAGCCTAAAGCCTAGGGGTGCCCTAGCCTGCAGGCTAGGGGAGCCCTCGCCTTAGCCGAGGGGAGCCTAAAGCCTAGGGGTGCCCTAGCCTGCAGGCTAGGGGAGCCCTCGCCTTAGCCGAGGGGAGCCTAAAGCCTAGGGGTGCCCTAGCCTGCAGGCTAGGGGAGCCCTCGCCTTAGCCGAGGGGAGCCTAAAGCCTAGGGGTGCCCTAGCCTGCAGGCTAGGGGAGCCCTCGCCTTAGCCGAGGGGAGCCTAAAGCCTAGGGGTGCCCTAGCCTGCAGGCTAGGGGAGCCCTCGCCTTAGCCGAGGGGAGCCTAAAGCCTAGGGGTGCCCTAGCCTGCAGGCTAGGGGAGCCCTCGCCTTAGCCGAGGGGAGCCTAAAGCCTAGGGGTGCCCTAGCCTGCAGGCTAGGGGAGCCCTCGCCTTAGCCGAGGGGAGCCTAAAGCCTAGGGGTGCCCTAGCCTGCAGGCTAGGGGAGCCCTCGCCTTAGCCGAGGGGAGCCTAAAGCCTAGGGGTGCCCTAGCCTGCAGGCTAGGGGAGCCCTCGCCTTAGCCGAGGGGAGCCTAAAGCCTAGGGGTGCCCTAGCCTGCAGGCTAGGGGAGCCCTCGCCTTAGCCGAGGGGAGCCTAAAGCCTAGGGGTGCCCTAGCCTGCAGGCTAGGGGAGCCCTCGCCTTAGCCGAGGGGAGCCTAAAGCCTAGGGGTGCCCTAGCCTGCAGGCTAGGGGAGCCCTCGCCTTAGCCGAGGGGAGCCTAAAGCCTAGGGGTGCCCTAGCCTGCAGGCTAGGGGAGCCCTCGCCTTAGCCGAGGGGAGCCTAAAGCCTAGGGGTGCCCTAGCCTGCAGGCTAGGGGAGCCCTCGCCTTAGCCGAGGGGAGCCTAAAGCCTAGGGGTGCCCTAGCCTGCAGGCTAGGGGAGCCCTCGCCTTAGCCGAGGGGAGCCTAAAGCCTAGGGGTGCCCTAGCCTGCAGGCTAGGGGAGCCCTCGCCTTAGCCGAGGGGAGCCTAAAGCCTAGGGGTGCCCTAGCCTGCAGGCTAGGGGAGCCCTCGCCTTAGCCGAGGGGAGCCTAAAGCCTAGGGGTGCCCTAGCCTGCAGGCTAGGGGAGCCCTCGCCTTAGCCGAGGGGAGCCTAAAGCCTAGGGGTGCCCTAGCCTGCAGGCTAGGGGAGCCCTCGCCTTAGCCGAGGGGAGCCTAAAGCCTAGGGGTGCCCTAGCCTGCAGGCTAGGGGAGCCCTCGCCTTAGCCGAGGGGAGCCTAAAGCCTAGGGGTGCCCTAGCCTGCAGGCTAGGGGAGCCCTCGCCTTAGCCGAGGGGAGCCTAAAGCCTAGGGGTGCCCTAGCCTGCAGGCTAGGGGAGCCCTCGCCTTAGCCGAGGGGAGCCTAAAGCCTAGGGGTGCCCTAGCCTGCAGGCTAGGGGAGCCCTCGCCTTAGCCGAGGGGAGCCTAAAGCCTAGGGGTGCCCTAGCCTGCAGGCTAGGGGAGCCCTCGCCTTAGCCGAGGGGAGCCTAAAGCCTAGGGGTGCCCTAGCCTGCAGGCTAGGGGAGCCCTCGCCTTAGCCGAGGGGAGCCTAAAGCCTAGGGGTGCCCTAGCCTGCAGGCTAGGGGAGCCCTCGCCTTAGCCGAGGGGAGCCTAAAGCCTAGGGGTGCCCTAGCCTGCAGGCTAGGGGAGCCCTCGCCTTAGCCGAGGGGAGCCTAAAGCCTAGGGGTGCCCTAGCCTGCAGGCTAGGGGAGCCCTCGCCTTAGCCGAGGGGAGCCTAAAGCCTAGGGGTGCCCTAGCCTGCAGGCTAGGGGAGCCCTCGCCTTAGCCGAGGGGAGCCTAAAGCCTAGGGGTGCCCTAGCCTGCAGGCTAGGGGAGCCCTCGCCTTAGCCGAGGGGAGCCTAAAGCCTAGGGGTGCCCTAGCCTGCAGGCTAGGGGAGCCCTCGCCTTAGCCGAGGGGAGCCTAAAGCCTAGGGGTGCCCTAGCCTGCAGGCTAGGGGAGCCCTCGCCTTAGCCGAGGGGAGCCTAAAGCCTAGGGGTGCCCTAGCCTGCAGGCTAGGGGAGCCCTCGCCTTAGCCGAGGGGAGCCTAAAGCCTAGGGGTGCCCTAGCCTGCAGGCTAGGGGAGCCCTCGCCTTAGCCGAGGGGAGCCTAAAGCCTAGGGGTGCCCTAGCCTGCAGGCTAGGGGAGCCCTCGCCTTAGCCGAGGGGAGCCTAAAGCCTAGGGGTGCCCTAGCCTGCAGGCTAGGGGAGCCCTCGCCTTAGCCGAGGGGAGCCTAAAGCCTAGGGGTGCCCTAGCCTGCAGGCTAGGGGAGCCCTCGCCTTAGCCGAGGGGAGCCTAAAGCCTAGGGGTGCCCTAGCCTGCAGGCTAGGGGAGCCCTCGCCTTAGCCGAGGGGAGCCTAAAGCCTAGGGGTGCCCTAGCCTGCAGGCTAGGGGAGCCCTCGCCTTAGCCGAGGGGAGCCTAAAGCCTAGGGGTGCCCTAGCCTGCAGGCTAGGGGAGCCCTCGCCTTAGCCGAGGGGAGCCTAAAGCCTAGGGGTGCCCTAGCCTGCAGGCTAGGGGAGCCCTCGCCTTAGCCGAGGGGAGCCTAAAGCCTAGGGGTGCCCTAGCCTGCAGGCTAGGGGAGCCCTCGCCTTAGCCGAGGGGAGCCTAAAGCCTAGGGGTGCCCTAGCCTGCAGGCTAGGGGAGCCCTCGCCTTAGCCGAGGGGAGCCTAAAGCCTAGGGGTGCCCTAGCCTGCAGGCTAGGGGAGCCCTCGCCTTAGCCGAGGGGAGCCTAAAGCCTAGGGGTGCCCTAGCCTGCAGGCTAGGGGAGCCCTCGCCTTAGCCGAGGGGAGCCTAAAGCCTAGGGGTGCCCTAGCCTGCAGGCTAGGGGAGCCCTCGCCTTAGCCGAGGGGAGCCTAAAGCCTAGGGGTGCCCTAGCCTGCAGGCTAGGGGAGCCCTCGCCTTAGCCGAGGGGAGCCTAAAGCCTAGGGGTGCCCTAGCCTGCAGGCTAGGGGAGCCCTCGCCTTAGCCGAGGGGAGCCTAAAGCCTAGGGGTGCCCTAGCCTGCAGGCTAGGGGAGCCCTCGCCTTAGCCGAGGGGAGCCTAAAGCCTAGGGGTGCCCTAGCCTGCAGGCTAGGGGAGCCCTCGCCTTAGCCGAGGGGAGCCTAAAGCCTAGGGGTGCCCTAGCCTGCAGGCTAGGGGAGCCCTCGCCTTAGCCGAGGGGAGCCTAAAGCCTAGGGGTGCCCTAGCCTGCAGGCTAGGGGAGCCCTCGCCTTAGCCGAGGGGAGCCTAAAGCCTAGGGGTGCCCTAGCCTGCAGGCTAGGGGAGCCCTCGCCTTAGCCGAGGGGAGCCTAAAGCCTAGGGGTGCCCTAGCCTGCAGGCTAGGGGAGCCCTCGCCTTAGCCGAGGGGAGCCTAAAGCCTAGGGGTGCCCTAGCCTGCAGGCTAGGGGAGCCCTCGCCTTAGCCGAGGGGAGCCTAAAGCCTAGGGGTGCCCTAGCCTGCAGGCTAGGGGAGCCCTCGCCTTAGCCGAGGGGAGCCTAAAGCCTAGGGGTGCCCTAGCCTGCAGGCTAGGGGAGCCCTCGCCTTAGCCGAGGGGAGCCTAAAGCCTAGGGGTGCCCTAGCCTGCAGGCTAGGGGAGCCCTCGCCTTAGCCGAGGGGAGCCTAAAGCCTAGGGGTGCCCTAGCCTGCAGGCTAGGGGAGCCCTCGCCTTAGCCGAGGGGAGCCTAAAGCCTAGGGGTGCCCTAGCCTGCAGGCTAGGGGAGCCCTCGCCTTAGCCGAGGGGAGCCTAAAGCCTAGGGGTGCCCTAGCCTGCAGGCTAGGGGAGCCCTCGCCTTAGCCGAGGGGAGCCTAAAGCCTAGGGGTGCCCTAGCCTGCAGGCTAGGGGAGCCCTCGCCTTAGCCGAGGGGAGCCTAAAGCCTAGGGGTGCCCTAGCCTGCAGGCTAGGGGAGCCCTCGCCTTAGCCGAGGGGAGCCTAAAGCCTAGGGGTGCCCTAGCCTGCAGGCTAGGGGAGCCCTCGCCTTAGCCGAGGGGAGCCTAAAGCCTAGGGGTGCCCTAGCCTGCAGGCTAGGGGAGCCCTCGCCTTAGCCGAGGGGAGCCTAAAGCCTAGGGGTGCCCTAGCCTGCAGGCTAGGGGAGCCCTCGCCTTAGCCGAGGGGAGCCTAAAGCCTAGGGGTGCCCTAGCCTGCAGGCTAGGGGAGCCCTCGCCTTAGCCGAGGGGAGCCTAAAGCCTAGGGGTGCCCTAGCCTGCAGGCTAGGGGAGCCCTCGCCTTAGCCGAGGGGAGCCTAAAGCCTAGGGGTGCCCTAGCCTGCAGGCTAGGGGAGCCCTCGCCTTAGCCGAGGGGAGCCTAAAGCCTAGGGGTGCCCTAGCCTGCAGGCTAGGGGAGCCCTCGCCTTAGCCGAGGGGAGCCTAAAGCCTAGGGGTGCCCTAGCCTGCAGGCTAGGGGAGCCCTCGCCTTAGCCGAGGGGAGCCTAAAGCCTAGGGGTGCCCTAGCCTGCAGGCTAGGGGAGCCCTCGCCTTAGCCGAGGGGAGCCTAAAGCCTAGGGGTGCCCTAGCCTGCAGGCTAGGGGAGCCCTCGCCTTAGCCGAGGGGAGCCTAAAGCCTAGGGGTGCCCTAGCCTGCAGGCTAGGGGAGCCCTCGCCTTAGCCGAGGGGAGCCTAAAGCCTAGGGGTGCCCTAGCCTGCAGGCTAGGGGAGCCCTCGCCTTAGCCGAGGGGAGCCTAAAGCCTAGGGGTGCCCTAGCCTGCAGGCTAGGGGAGCCCTCGCCTTAGCCGAGGGGAGCCTAAAGCCTAGGGGTGCCCTAGCCTGCAGGCTAGGGGAGCCCTCGCCTTAGCCGAGGGGAGCCTAAAGCCTAGGGGTGCCCTAGCCTGCAGGCTAGGGGAGCCCTCGCCTTAGCCGAGGGGAGCCTAAAGCCTAGGGGTGCCCTAGCCTGCAGGCTAGGGGAGCCCTCGCCTTAGCCGAGGGGAGCCTAAAGCCTAGGGGTGCCCTAGCCTGCAGGCTAGGGGAGCCCTCGCCTTAGCCGAGGGGAGCCTAAAGCCTAGGGGTGCCCTAGCCTGCAGGCTAGGGGAGCCCTCGCCTTAGCCGAGGGGAGCCTAAAGCCTAGGGGTGCCCTAGCCTGCAGGCTAGGGGAGCCCTCGCCTTAGCCGAGGGGAGCCTAAAGCCTAGGGGTGCCCTAGCCTGCAGGCTAGGGGAGCCCTCGCCTTAGCCGAGGGGAGCCTAAAGCCTAGGGGTGCCCTAGCCTGCAGGCTAGGGGAGCCCTCGCCTTAGCCGAGGGGAGCCTAAAGCCTAGGGGTGCCCTAGCCTGCAGGCTAGGGGAGCCCTCGCCTTAGCCGAGGGGAGCCTAAAGCCTAGGGGTGCCCTAGCCTGCAGGCTAGGGGAGCCCTCGCCTTAGCCGAGGGGAGCCTAAAGCCTAGGGGTGCCCTAGCCTGCAGGCTAGGGGAGCCCTCGCCTTAGCCGAGGGGAGCCTAAAGCCTAGGGGTGCCCTAGCCTGCAGGCTAGGGGAGCCCTCGCCTTAGCCGAGGGGAGCCTAAAGCCTAGGGGTGCCCTAGCCTGCAGGCTAGGGGAGCCCTCGCCTTAGCCGAGGGGAGCCTAAAGCCTAGGGGTGCCCTAGCCTGCAGGCTAGGGGAGCCCTCGCCTTAGCCGAGGGGAGCCTAAAGCCTAGGGGTGCCCTAGCCTGCAGGCTAGGGGAGCCCTCGCCTTAGCCGAGGGGAGCCTAAAGCCTAGGGGTGCCCTAGCCTGCAGGCTAGGGGAGCCCTCGCCTTAGCCGAGGGGAGCCTAAAGCCTAGGGGTGCCCTAGCCTGCAGGCTAGGGGAGCCCTCGCCTTAGCCGAGGGGAGCCTAAAGCCTAGGGGTGCCCTAGCCTGCAGGCTAGGGGAGCCCTCGCCTTAGCCGAGGGGAGCCTAAAGCCTAGGGGTGCCCTAGCCTGCAGGCTAGGGGAGCCCTCGCCTTAGCCGAGGGGAGCCTAAAGCCTAGGGGTGCCCTAGCCTGCAGGCTAGGGGAGCCCTCGCCTTAGCCGAGGGGAGCCTAAAGCCTAGGGGTGCCCTAGCCTGCAGGCTAGGGGAGCCCTCGCCTTAGCCGAGGGGAGCCTAAAGCCTAGGGGTGCCCTAGCCTGCAGGCTAGGGGAGCCCTCGCCTTAGCCGAGGGGAGCCTAAAGCCTAGGGGTGCCCTAGCCTGCAGGCTAGGGGAGCCCTCGCCTTAGCCGAGGGGAGCCTAAAGCCTAGGGGTGCCCTAGCCTGCAGGCTAGGGGAGCCCTCGCCTTAGCCGAGGGGAGCCTAAAGCCTAGGGGTGCCCTAGCCTGCAGGCTAGGGGAGCCCTCGCCTTAGCCGAGGGGAGCCTAAAGCCTAGGGGTGCCCTAGCCTGCAGGCTAGGGGAGCCCTCGCCTTAGCCGAGGGGAGCCTAAAGCCTAGGGGTGCCCTAGCCTGCAGGCTAGGGGAGCCCTCGCCTTAGCCGAGGGGAGCCTAAAGCCTAGGGGTGCCCTAGCCTGCAGGCTAGGGGAGCCCTCGCCTTAGCCGAGGGGAGCCTAAAGCCTAGGGGTGCCCTAGCCTGCAGGCTAGGGGAGCCCTCGCCTTAGCCGAGGGGAGCCTAAAGCCTAGGGGTGCCCTAGCCTGCAGGCTAGGGGAGCCCTCGCCTTAGCCGAGGGGAGCCTAAAGCCTAGGGGTGCCCTAGCCTGCAGGCTAGGGGAGCCCTCGCCTTAGCCGAGGGGAGCCTAAAGCCTAGGGGTGCCCTAGCCTGCAGGCTAGGGGAGCCCTCGCCTTAGCCGAGGGGAGCCTAAAGCCTAGGGGTGCCCTAGCCTGCAGGCTAGGGGAGCCCTCGCCTTAGCCGAGGGGAGCCTAAAGCCTAGGGGTGCCCTAGCCTGCAGGCTAGGGGAGCCCTCGCCTTAGCCGAGGGGAGCCTAAAGCCTAGGGGTGCCCTAGCCTGCAGGCTAGGGGAGCCCTCGCCTTAGCCGAGGGGAGCCTAAAGCCTAGGGGTGCCCTAGCCTGCAGGCTAGGGGAGCCCTCGCCTTAGCCGAGGGGAGCCTAAAGCCTAGGGGTGCCCTAGCCTGCAGGCTAGGGGAGCCCTCGCCTTAGCCGAGGGGAGCCTAAAGCCTAGGGGTGCCCTAGCCTGCAGGCTAGGGGAGCCCTCGCCTTAGCCGAGGGGAGCCTAAAGCCTAGGGGTGCCCTAGCCTGCAGGCTAGGGGAGCCCTCGCCTTAGCCGAGGGGAGCCTAAAGCCTAGGGGTGCCCTAGCCTGCAGGCTAGGGGAGCCCTCGCCTTAGCCGAGGGGAGCCTAAAGCCTAGGGGTGCCCTAGCCTGCAGGCTAGGGGAGCCCTCGCCTTAGCCGAGGGGAGCCTAAAGCCTAGGGGTGCCCTAGCCTGCAGGCTAGGGGAGCCCTCGCCTTAGCCGAGGGGAGCCTAAAGCCTAGGGGTGCCCTAGCCTGCAGGCTAGGGGAGCCCTCGCCTTAGCCGAGGGGAGCCTAAAGCCTAGGGGTGCCCTAGCCTGCAGGCTAGGGGAGCCCTCGCCTTAGCCGAGGGGAGCCTAAAGCCTAGGGGTGCCCTAGCCTGCAGGCTAGGGGAGCCCTCGCCTTAGCCGAGGGGAGCCTAAAGCCTAGGGGTGCCCTAGCCTGCAGGCTAGGGGAGCCCTCGCCTTAGCCGAGGGGAGCCTAAAGCCTAGGGGTGCCCTAGCCTGCAGGCTAGGGGAGCCCTCGCCTTAGCCGAGGGGAGCCTAAAGCCTAGGGGTGCCCTAGCCTGCAGGCTAGGGGAGCCCTCGCCTTAGCCGAGGGGAGCCTAAAGCCTAGGGGTGCCCTAGCCTGCAGGCTAGGGGAGCCCTCGCCTTAGCCGAGGGGAGCCTAAAGCCTAGGGGTGCCCTAGCCTGCAGGCTAGGGGAGCCCTCGCCTTAGCCGAGGGGAGCCTAAAGCCTAGGGGTGCCCTAGCCTGCAGGCTAGGGGAGCCCTCGCCTTAGCCGAGGGGAGCCTAAAGCCTAGGGGTGCCCTAGCCTGCAGGCTAGGGGAGCCCTCGCCTTAGCCGAGGGGAGCCTAAAGCCTAGGGGTGCCCTAGCCTGCAGGCTAGGGGAGCCCTCGCCTTAGCCGAGGGGAGCCTAAAGCCTAGGGGTGCCCTAGCCTGCAGGCTAGGGGAGCCCTCGCCTTAGCCGAGGGGAGCCTAAAGCCTAGGGGTGCCCTAGCCTGCAGGCTAGGGGAGCCCTCGCCTTAGCCGAGGGGAGCCTAAAGCCTAGGGGTGCCCTAGCCTGCAGGCTAGGGGAGCCCTCGCCTTAGCCGAGGGGAGCCTAAAGCCTAGGGGTGCCCTAGCCTGCAGGCTAGGGGAGCCCCCTCGGCCCCCCTTAGCCGAGGGGAGCCTAAAGCCTAGGGGTGCCCTAGCCTGCAGGCTAGGGGAGCCCTCGCCTTAGCCGAGGGGAGCCTAAAGCCTAGGGGTGCCCTAGCCTGCAGGCTAGGGGAGCCCTCGCCTTAGCCGAGGGGAGCCTAAAGCCTAGGGGTGCCCTAGCCTGCAGGCTAGGGGAGCCCTCGCCTTAGCCGAGGGGAGCCTAAAGCCTAGGGGTGCCCTAGCCTGCAGGCTAGGGGAGCCCTCGCCTTAGCCGAGGGGAGCCTAAAGCCTAGGGGTGCCCTAGCCTGCAGGCTAGGGGAGCCCTCGCCTTAGCCGAGGGGAGCCTAAAGCCTAGGGGTGCCCTAGCCTGC
>NW_027458839.1:10000-12500 GCF_050624435.1 Tenrec ecaudatus
CCTAAGCCAAACGCTAACCCTAACCCTAACCCTAACCTAACCCTAACCCTAACGCTAACGCTAAACCAAAACCTAAACCTAACGCTAATTCTAACCCTAACCGTAACGCTAACGCTAACCCTAAACCTAACGCAAACCTAACCCTAACCCTAACCCTACCCCTAAACCTAACGCTAACGCTAACCCTAAACCTAGCCCTAACGCTAACGCTAACCCTAACCCTAACCCTAACCCTAACGCTAACCCTCACCCTAACACTAAACCTAACCCTAACCCTAACCCTAACCCTAAACCTAACCCTAACCCTAACGCTAACCCAAACCCTAACCCTAACCCACACCGTAACCCTAAGGCTAACACTAACACTAACGCCAACCCTAACCCTAAACCTAACCCTAACCCTAACCCTAACCCTAACACTAACCCTAACACTAACCATAACCCTAAACCCAAACTTAACCCTAACCCTCACCCTAACCCTAACCCTAAACCTAACGCTAACCCTAACCCTAACCATAACCCTAAACCAAATCCTAACCCTAACGCTAACCCTAACGCTAACCCTAAACCTAACCCTAACCCTAACCCTAAACCTAATCCTAACGCTAACCCTAACCCTAACCCTAACCCTAAGCCTAACCCTAACGCTAACCCTAACCCTAACCCTAACCCTAACGCTAACCCTAACGCTAACGCTAACCCTAACCCTAACCCTAACCCTAACGCTATGCCAAACCCTAACCCTAACCCTAACGCTTACGCTAACCCTAACCCTAACCCTAACCCTAACCATAATGCTAACCCTTAACCTAACCCTAACCCTAACCCTAACCCTAACCCTAAACCTAACCATAACTCTAACCCTAACCGTAACCCTAACGCTAACCCTAAACCTAACCCTAACCGTAACCTTAACCCTAACGCTAACCCTAACCCTAACCCTAACACTAACCCTAACCCTAACCCTAACCCTAACCCTAACGCTAACGCTAACCCTAACACTAGCCCTAACGCTAACCCTAACCCTAACCCTAACCCTAACCTAACCCTAACGCTAACCCTAACCCTAACCCTAACCCTAACGCTAACCCTAACCCTAACCCTAACATTAACCCTAAAGCTAACGCTAACCATAACGCTAACGCTAACCCTAACCCTAACGCTGACCCTAACCCTAACGCTAACCCTAACCCTAACCCTAACGCTAACCCTAACCCTAACCCTAACTCTAAACCTAACCCTAACCCTAACGCTAACCCTAACCCTAACCATAACCCTAACCCTAACCCTAATGCTAACACTAACCCTAACCCTAACCCTAACCCTAACCTAACCCTAACGCTAACCCTAACCCTAACCCTAACGCTAACGCTAACCCTAACCCTAACCCTAACACAAACGCTAACCCTAACCCAAACCCTAACCCTAACGCTAACCCTAACCCTAACCCTAACCCTAAACCTAACCCTAACCCTAACGCTAAACCTAACCCTAACCCTAACCCTAACGCTAACCCTAACCCTAACCCTAACCCTAACCCTAACGCTAACCCTATACTTAACCCTAACCCTAACCCTAACCCTAACACTAACAGTAACCCTAACCCTAACCCTAACCCGAATGCTAACCCTAACCCTAAACCTAACCCTAACCCTAACGCTAACCCTAAACCTAACCCTAACCCAAACCCTAACACTAACGCTAACCCTAACCCTAAACCTAACCCTAACGCTAACCCTAAACCTAACCCTAACCCTATACCTAAACCTTACCCTAACCCTAACCTAACCCTAACCCTAACTCTAACGCTAAAACTAAACCTAACCTTACGCTAATTCTAACCCTAACCCTAACGCTAACGCTAACCCTAACCCAAACGCAAACCTAACCCTAACCTAACCCTGACCCTAACCCTAACGCTAATCCTAACCCTAAACCTAACGCTAACCCTAACCCTAACCCTAACCTTAACCCTAACCCTAACACTACCGCTAGCCCTAACCCTAACGCTAAACCTAACCCTAACCCTAACCTAACGCTAACCCTAATGCTAACCCTAAACCTAACCCTAACCCTAGCCCTAAACCTAACCCTACCCCTACCCCTAATCCTAACCCTAACCCTAACCCTAAACCTAACCCTAACCCTAACCCTAACACTAACACTAACCTTAACCCTAACGCTAACCCTAACCCTAACCCTAACCCTAACCCTAACGCTAATCTTAACCCTAAACCTCACGCTAACCCTAACGCTAACGCTAACCCTAACACTAACCCTAAACCTAACCTAACCCTAACTCTAACCCTAAACCTAACCCTAATGCTTACGCTAACCCTAACCCTAACCCTAACCCAAACGCTAACCCTAACCCTAACCCTAACCTAACCCTAACCCTAACGCTAACACTAAACCTAAACCTAAACCTAACGCTAATTCTAACCCTAACCGTAACGCTAACGCTAACCCTAAACCTAACGCAAACCTAACCCTAACCCTA
>NW_027458840.1:0-38754 GCF_050624435.1 Tenrec ecaudatus
ACGGGCACAGTGGCTGCCCCAATTGGCTCAAAGCTAGCGATGATGGTGGAGATGGCACAGGCCTGGCGATGACATTCTTCTTTTGTACCCGAGGTCACAGTGATTCAAAACAATAAGAATACAACATTTCACTCCTTGCCACAAATATCTAAACAAAGCGGTGATGATTTTACTGTCATTCGGGGGAAGTGAGAGCAGGCGAATGGTCCGTACAGGAAATGAGCTGGCTACGATTTCCCGAGAGGACACGCAGCATGTTTGGCTGCAGTTTCTTTACAAAGTACTGCTTTCAGTGGGGACACAGCACTGCCTAGAATGTAAAATAAAACCATCAGTTCTCTGTGACCCTATTCCAGGATAATTTGACTAGAAATTAATAGCTGCCAACTGGAGAGAGTTTGCTGGCACTAAGGTAAAATGATGTGTGATTCTTCCTTCAGGTTACTCATATTGCAAACAGCAGTTACACCCGAAGATTAAGGTACCAACTGGAGTGGGGGAAAGCATTTTAATTTACACAATTATTGCCTTTTCTGAGGTCATGAATTTGGTTTTCTAGATATTTAAAAGTGCTTCCTTACTCAATTTCTAAATAGCAAGTAAAGCTAATGATATGGTTTCCATGACTTTCTAATAAAGAATTCAGTGTTTTACATTTAATGGGGTTTTTACACATTTGAAAATTATTCTATGAGGACCATTGAAAACAATAAAGACAAACAAGCAGAAGACCCAAGGACACATGCTCATCTTATGTTGAATGCACTGGTAGAATCTGTTAGGAAAACAATCAGACTGTTATTGAAAGACATATTTCACATCTATTTTCTCCCCTCAGACACTTTTTTTCTGCATGCTCATCCTGTTTAAGAACAAAACCTTTTTTAATTCTACATGTACGTTCTACTGTGCGACTGACAGCACCAATTGTTCTAAATCTCTGAACGCGTTGAAGGAACCATGAAAAAGTTGTATCTTTTCGCTGCTTCACTTCGCCCAAGCTGTTGTTTATCGAGTGCCTTCCTGCGCTTGATTCCTGAGTGTGACCTCACTTCTCTTTGCTTCTCCAGCTGTCGATTAGATAGCTACTTGTTTTGTATGTGCAGAATGAGGCTCCGGGAGGACAGAAACTGCCAAAGGACACTCAACTGTTCCGGACTCCTCAAGCCGCTCAATCTCATGTCTCATTTATAAAATGTGGCTATCAAAATGTATTTCTATGAATTATTTAGAGGATTAAGTCAGCCCATACAATGTATCAAAGAGCAAGGATGTTGCTTTGCGAACTAAGGTGCACCTGACTCACGCTGGGATTTGTTCAGTCCCCTCGTACGCCTGGGAAAGTGGGACCATGAGGAACCAGGGCTGGCGCAGGGCTGACAGCTTTGAATTGTGGTGTTTTCGAAGAATGTTTAACAGACTATAGAATTCCAGAACAAACAAAAACTTCCCTTATATTCTTCAGACATGTCCTCAGGAGGGACCCACCCCTGGAAAAGGGCACCCTGCTCGTTGAAGAAGAGCATCAGAAGAAACAGGAAGGGCCTCTGGAAGACGGCTGTAAAAGTGGACTCAAACGCAGCAGCAGCTGTGAAGATGTCACAGGACTTTACCCACGGAGCTGCGGTGAGCCAGAACTTCTCCATGGCGCACACCCACAACATATATAGGCCTAGGTAGGAGGAACTCAGAAATGTTAGTCGGTTCCATGCTTCTGAGAAATCCACTGACTAGGAGCAGTCACAGCAGCCCGGCTTGAGTAGCCTTTGCATTTGAATCGATATGAATTCTCCGTAGGCGATCTTGAATTCATGTTTATAGGAAAACAAGGCCACCCTGTAATACTTTTAATGTACCAAGAATTCTCAATACACTCTTTCACCTGATACTTTTAAAAGGCTTACGATAGTCTCAGGCCTTATACTTAATATGTGGTCTATGTAAACTCTGACTAATTAAAGATGCAGGGTCTCAATGAGTCACAGTCACCTTGATGGCTGTGAATTTGAAATTTTTGTTTTAGTAAAGATGAGGGGGATGATATTCAGAGTGTTAACATAACAGCCAAAGTCACAAGATTGCCAGTTAGGGAAGCTAAATAACGTGTCTTCTGTGTTCAGTATGTCATTAAAGATCTCTCCTGAGGGGTGGGGACGTAGTAAAGTTGTAATGTCCACATTATTCAGATTAGCTTGAGCCCATGGTTCTTGCTGATCTTAATTTCCTTTAGAGTATGTGTCTTAAATAGAAAAATATGACTCTATGGACAATATAGAATCAATATTAGTGATCATTTTGGAAGCGAGACAATTTATGCTGATTGGTTTGTTGCATCACCCAAACATCATTCCTATATTTTCCAATTACATTTTACATTTCCTTGAAGACTTTTTACCACTCTAGCCATATACCAACATAAATTTGCATTTATTTCACTTCAGAAAGGTGAATTTCCTATTATAAATAATTTAACTGAAAAAAATTTACATGAATTGAATTCTCGGCATTTCATTTTAATGATATTGGTCGTGGAAAGTAAACAGCAACGAGCTTGATGAGATTTTCGCATCTTGTCATTGAAAGAATTTTAAGGTAAGGTCAGTTTTTTTTTTAAAGAAGTAAGATGGTTGCAGTTCAGTGAATTACTTAACACGGCCCTTCCAGCTATATTCTTTATTAATCGTACTAAATGACTGAGCATGATTATGCAATTATGAGGTGTCTGTGGTACACCAAAAGGGTTGGATAGCTTGTTGATAAGATGACTTCTAGGGGTCGGACCATACAAATAGGCGCATGATATGGTAATATGGGGGTTGGTAACTTATGCCAGCCTGCAGGGCCTACAGTGCAGGATAAAAATGAGCCACCCCAGAGTTAGAAAGAAGGATCGTACTATAATCAAGAAGGAAGAGTTAGTGCATCCTTTGGAGCTGACCTTTCTATGCTGAACTTCCTGGAGCCAGGAGATAGACACCTATGACACGCGAGACAAGGAGCAGCAGTGAGGACCAGTGACAGAAATAGCAGCAGCAGACGCAGAGCCAAGTGACTGCAAGGAAATGGTGCGGTGGACTTCCCAGCCCACAGAGTGAGATATCGGAATGCCTTTGGCAAGAGGCGGGTTGGAGAAGTGGGGTACCTCTGAGCTGTTGTTGACACAGTTCAAGAGTTGGTACCACTTGCCAGAGCAGGTTAGGGGCCAGGCTGAGGGAGCAGGAGCAGAGAGTGGTGTCTCTGGAGCCGTGGCTGAGAAAAGGCTGTCCTGATTGAAGAATTGTATCAGGAGCTTTCCTGATCAGGAATTGTAACTTGTTACCTCCCTAATAAACCAAAATGCTGTCTGGGAGTGCTCAGTGGCCACTTTCACGAATGCTGGAATACAGCAGAGAAGCAGAGCGCCGTGAGAGACAGATGTCATGTCAGAATTGGCAATTGGGTCGGAGGATAGAGGCTTATCTGAGATCTACATCATAGTCATATTCTTTGGCTGATGTTAATGGTGATTTTCTACTTTCCCCAACCCTTTTCACACCATTTTCACAATTGTATTACAGGAATTATTAAAATAAATAATTATAGTTTTCTGTTTCATTGTGCAGCTCATAAATGATTTCTTTTCAAATATCTGTATACTGCCTTAAGAAAAGCATTTAGGAAGAGGATAACGTTTACTGATAAGAAATCTTAAGGAAATAAATACAAGTGACGCTGTGAGGGAGGTATTTTTGTACACAACATCTTCACTGTTTCTCACTCTGGAAATCAGATCTAGTAATGAACTTTGTTCCATTCAATTTCAGCTACTTGCCATAATGAATCAAGTTACTCTATAACCTCATTAATACTAAATAGCTCTCTTTCTAGCCCTTAGTTTCCTAAATAGCTATCCATCCACATCTTGGTTAAGGACCTTCCTTTGTGCCTTTAGTAATTAATGGATTGGTAGCATTACTGCACTGCATCTTAAAACGCCAAAGATCGTTTACTATATTTGGAAAAATCCAATGGATGTCTGACAGGACATGAGCGTTCTTTGCATCTGTCAATCTCTTATTTGGTTGTCAACGTGCAGCATGTCAGCTAGGTAGTCTCTGCGGGAGGAAGTAAGCCTGGTTAATCTCTTTCACACCCAGAAATAACTACTCCATCATTCCAATTTAATGGCTGATTTTTATGCTGGTAGAACGGTGCATATACATTTAAAGTAGCAAGATCTCTGCAGATTCAACAGAATACTAAGTGAAATAGAGATGCTTTCGTTGCACAATATCATGAATCAGAAACATGAGAAACATGAAAAATTTAAAAACATAAGCTTAAATGTCAGATTGGAGAACACATCAACCCAACTTTTTTTACTATGTTTGATGGGAAAATGTTAGAACAAAATATTGGACTTTCTCACAGAAACCCAGAGTCAGATATAATCATTTACTTCTGCATAGTATTAAAATAAACTTTAAAATTGTCTTTAAATGTTCATTTCCTTTGTCTCCAACAGGGAATGTGCAGATGATTCTCAGCCAGGGGAGCTCATTTTGCAGTGGCAGAATTGTAGCCTCCATCAGTAGCCATGTATTTTACTTTCATTCATACATCAGTAATAAAATGATATTACCTATCTGCTCAACTAAAGACACCCACCAATGTTGGGTTATAAAGTCCAGGGGGAAAAATGTGATTACCTTCACAATCGTCATGATTTCATTTCCATGAGATTTTGAAAGCAATTGATGGAAAGCGTTATTGTTGTGGTTTCTGAGACTGGTGCTAATTTGGCCAGACAAGCATCTGACTACATATGATTACCAGCGCTCAGCTAATACTATCACTCTGATGCTTGTACCATGAGCTGTCAAACATTTCTTAAACCACAGGCTCCTCCAGTTTCTTTAATTTCATGATGTTTTTGTAAATCTTACCCTGAAACAATTCCTCCTTAGTTCTCTAGACCTGCACTAACAAATTTAGCACACATTGAGCGGCTTCAAATGCCAGGAAATTGTCTCCCACAGTCCTAGAGGCTAGAAGTCAAAAACCCGGGTGTTGAAGGGACTGGCTCCTTCTGGCGGCTCTGAGGAAGAATCCTTTCCATTCATCTCTCCAGGCTTCATGTGCCTGCTGGCAATCTTTCTTCCTTGGCCCATAGCTGCATCACATCAGTATCTAAAACCATCACCCCATGACTTTCCTCTCTGCCTCTTTGTGGCGTAACGTCCCCTCTGTGTTGAGATCCATCATTGTAGCTAGACCCAGTGTTAGACTGGGTTGGCTAGTGCAACAATTCCAGAGACTTTCATATATATATGTGAAAGAGCTTTTTTATCATTTTATCTCTTCCAGTTCTTATTTTATCTTATTTTTATCACATCTCTTCCAGCTCTTATCACAATCCATCCATCCATTGTGTCAAGCACTTTTCTACATTTGTTGCCATTATCATTTCCAAAATATTTTCTTTCTACTTGAGCCCTTGGTATCAGTGCCTCATATATTCCTCTCCCTACATCACAAACCCTTGATAAACTAAAAATTATTATTATTTTCTTATATCTTACATCATCCACTGTCTCCCTTCACCCACTTTTCTGTTGTCCATCCCCCTGGGAGGGGGTTATATGTAGATCATTGTGATCGGTCCCCCCTTTCTGACCTCACCTTTCCCTACCCTCCTGGTATTGCTACTCTCATTATTGGTCCTGAGGGGTTTATTTGTCTTGGATTCCCGGTGTTTCCAGTTCTTATCTGTACCAGTGTACATGCTCTGATCTAGCTGGATTTCTTAGGTAGAATTGAGACCATGATAGTGGGAGAGGAGAGAGAAAACATTAAAGAGCTAGAGGAAAGTTGTATCTTTCATCGTTGCTGTACTGCACCCTGACGGGCTCGTCTCTTCCTTGTGACCTTTCTTTAACTCTGTAATGCCAAGCGTGACGTTTTC
Organism: Tenrec ecaudatus; assembly: GCF_050624435.1. Taxonomy (NCBI): domain Eukaryota; kingdom Metazoa; phylum Chordata; class Mammalia; order Afrosoricida; family Tenrecidae; genus Tenrec; species Tenrec ecaudatus. The sequence goes on from NW_027458840.1 coordinate 5,945, forward strand.
ATAACATTTAATTAAATGTATATATTAAGATATAGTGATAACTGTGAAATGTTATCAGCAATGTATGTATATAGTAGCTTTCCCCCTATGCCCCTTTTGCATTTTTAAGTTTACCCCAGCGGACTCATGTTGCACTTGTTCTTTTGTGCTTGGTTTGCTTTGCTTAGCATAATTTCCTGCAATTCTCCCCATGTGGCGATGTGCTTCATGCGTTCATCACTGTTTTTTTTTTTTTTTTTTTCTTCTTTTACATTTTATTAGGGACTCCAACAACTCTTACCACAATCCATACATATACATACATCAATTGTACAAAGCACACCCATACACTCCCTGTCCCAATCACTCTCAAGGCATTTGCTCTTCACCTAAGCCCCTTGCATCAGGTCCTCCTTTTTTTCCCCCTCTCCCTCCCTTTTCCCCCCTCCCTCATATGCCCTTGGTAATTTATACCTCGTTATTTTGTCATATCTTGCCCTATTCAGGGTCTCCCTTCCCCCCTTCTCTGCTGTCCCTCTCCCAGGGAAGAGGTCACATGTGGCTCCTTGTAATCAGTTCCCCCTTTCCAACCCACTCACCCTCCACTCTCCCAGCATCGTCCCTCACGCCCTTGGTCCTGGAGGTATCATCACTGTTTTTTAGCGATACCTAGTACTCCATTTTATGTGTGTACCACAGCTTTTTATTCCATTCATCTGTTGATGGACATTTGGGTTGTTTCCAACTCCTTGATTGTGAACTGTGCCGTGATGAACATTGGAGCACAGATGTCTGGCCGTGGTTTGTTTCTTGCCTCTTCTGGGTATATGCCCAGTAGGGGGATTGCTGGGTCATAAGGTAGTTCAATTGCCATCTGTTTTAGATATCACCAAATCAATTTCCCTAATGGCTGTACATACCTACAGGTTCACCAGCAGTGGGTGAGTGTTCCTATCTCACTGAAGCCCCTCCAACACTTGTTACTTTCTGATTTTTTTTTATTTGAGTTATCTTTGAGGGTGTTAGGTGGTATCTCATAGTTGTTATAATTTGCATTTCTCTTATGATTAATGAATTGGGAACATTTTCTCAAATGTTTATTGGCCATTCGGATTTCTACCATTGTGAAAATTCTGTTCAGGTCCTTTGTCCACATCCTCAATGGGCAATTAGTTTTTTTTTTTCTTTTTGGAAGGTAGCAGAGCACTCTAGATTTTAGTAATAAAATCTTTTTCTGATGTGTCATTGCTAAAGATGTTTTCCCTGTCTATGAGCTCTCTTATTTCTCTCTTCGCAAAATCTCTCAATGTACACAGGTATTTTATCTTCAGCGTATTGCACTTGTAATTTGTGCATCTTCTGTGTTTGAGTCCGTCTCTATTTCCGATAGCCTATGTATTCCCTGTGCCCAAGTTCTCAAGTTTGTACCAATTCCCTCACTGATGACTCCAATAGTTTAGGGTTATACCTAGAGGTCTGTGATCAACCTTGAGTTTATTCTTGTGAATGGAATGAGGTAAGGGTCTTGCTTCATTTTCCTGCAGGTAGACATCAATTTTTTTCCAGTACCACTTGTTGAAGAGCGCATCTGCTTCCTATTTTTGTTTTGGGGGCCCTTATCAAAGATCACATGTCTGTATGCTGATAATTTTATTTCTGGGTTTTCAGTTCTTTATCATTGGTCTGTGTATCTGTCATTGTACCAATACCATGCAGATTTGATAATTGTGGCTGTATAATATGTGCTAAAGTCAGGTAAGGCAAGCCCTTCCACTGTGTCCTTCTTCTTGAGGAGTTCTCTGCTAATTCTGGGCTTCTTCCCTCTCCATATGAAATTGGTGGTCAGTTTTTCCAATTCTTTGAAGAAAGATGATGGTATGTGTATACAGATAGCATTGAACTTATATAGTGCCTTGGGAAGAATTGACATCTTTACTATATTGAGTTTTCTAATCCATGAGCATGGGATATTATTTTATTTGTTGAGGTCACTCTTGGTTTCTTGTAATAGCATTCTGTAGTTTTCCTTATACAAATCTTTTGGGTTTTTTATTTTTAGTCAGCTATATCCCTAGATATTTCAATTTGTGCTTAGCTATTGTGAAGGGTACTACTTTTCTGATCGCCTCTTCCATGATCTTCTCAGATTTGTATAGCAGTCTGATAGACTTTTGGTTGTTGATCTTGTATCCTGCCACTCTGCCATATTCCTCTATCATTTCCAGCACTCTCTTTGTGGAGCTTTGGGATTTTCCATATATAAAATCATATCATCTGCGAATAACGATAGTTTCACCTCTTCCTTTTGGAGATGAATACCTTTTATGTTTTTTTCTTTGCCTTATTTTAGCTAGGACTTTTAGTACAATGTCAAATAAAAGTGGGTACAAGGGGCATCCTTGTCTGGTCCCCTTTTTCAGTGGGATTGTTTTCATGTTTTCTCCATTGACCACCACAATGGCTGTTGGTTTTTTATATATTATCTTGTACTATATTGAGGAATTTTCCTTCCCTTCCTATATTCTTGAGTTTCTTAAACAGGAATCTGTGTTTGATGTTTTTGAATGCTTTTTTTCCACATCCATTGCTATTATCAGGTGGTGAAAGAACTTTATATCAAGAAGTAATTTATATCAAGACACTTTGTTAGGCAGATAGGCAGGGATGGGATGTCCATTGACGCATGCCCAGGAGAGCCAAGCATAGAACAAAGGCCTAGGTTTTCCCCTTGGTGGGCATGGTGGGCTGGTGGGCGTTAACTTGGATCAGCCCACCTGGGCCAGGTGAATTCAATCCAGCCAGTGAGGTCAATCTGGGGTCGTCCACCATGCCTCGCCCTGGAATCCTTGAAAAGGCAGGAGCCAGAGAGAGAGGAACTGGGGAAGGAACTGGGGAAGGAACTTGAGATAGTCCTTTTGGAGGAAAACTTGGGAGAGAGATCTTTGCGTGACCCCGAGCAGTCTCTGCCAGGCTGCATGGTCGAAAGGAATCTTATGGGTGCCGCGTAAAGCCTGAAACTTCTTTTAAATCTCATTAAATTCACTTGGATCACGAGCCAGGCTTCGGCATGAATTCTTTCTCGTGTAGCGCCAAGGACGGAGGTGTAACTCTAGCCCAGAAGGAGAGATCTTACAACTTCAGCCCATTGCAACTCAAGTCCATAAGTCCTACACTAGTCTATAAGTCCCTCGTAAGACTCATGGGGCCACATGCAAGAATGCAGGAAGATCACAGGCTGTGGGGGGCAAGCTCATGTGGATCCAAGGTCAGTGGTAACATGGCAGGGCTTCAGCAGCTCTCAAGTTGGCCAGCAAGCAGGAGAGTGAAAGCAGAGGGAGGGGGTTCCCCAGGGCATGCCTTATGAGAAGGCCACGTTTACAAGGAGGCACCATCAGGCTGAGACTTGATTGAGAATTTGGATATCATCCCTATACTTTTATATATCTGCAATCTGACAAAATGATCTATTACAGGCTCCAATCTAAATACAAGATGGTCTACTTTTAGTATCTTTAATTTAATGACATTTGCAAAGATTCACCATCTCTTTCCCCAAGTATGGTCACATTTATAGGTGCTGATCAAATCTGCGATTCCTTTCTTGGAAACATTTAACAAACTCATCTGTTGGATGGCTGACAGCATCACCCTCATTTTTTTTCTTCACACCTTTTCTATATCATCAAATTGCTGTCCTTTCATGATCCTCTTCATTTTTGTAAACAAAAAGAAGTCTCACAGAGTGAGGTCAGGTGAGTAAGGTGTGCAGGGGCAAGAGGAGCATGCTGTTTTTTGCCAAAAACCTGGCGCACTGAGATGGATGCGTGAACTGGTACATTGTGGTGGCTAAACAAGTCCCCCACCTGCCATAAACCAGGCTTTTTGGTCACACACTGTTACATAATCTTTGAAGAACTTCTAAATAGAAAGCTTGATTAACAGTCTGGCCTGGTGGAACGAACTCCTAGTGCACTACAAGTCAACATTTTCATACATTCAGGAAGTTGATGCATGTCCAGAATGAGGTTAGTCATCAGTTGACATTTCACCTTTTTTGAAATGAGAAAATCACTTTTACACGTGAGATTTAACTATAATGCTGTCCTTGTAAGCTGTGTTTAACATTATAACAGTTTCTGTGGCATTTTTCTTGAGCAGGAAACAAAATGTCACAGCTGCATACTGTTCTCTTCAATCAGACATCACAAAAACATGAGGTTCAAGTAAAACTGATTTTAAGAAATTATTCACTATGACCAGAGAGAACCTTCCCTGCTGATGCCATTGGGTGCACTAACTCAGAGCCAGTTGTTCAATGCTTGCCTAGTGGGAAAAATCTGTACTACAAAAGCTTTGCCCAGCGGAGCTTTCTTCCCACTGTTTTTTAAGGTACACATACACACACACACACAGACAGACACACACACACACAGAGACTGAGACAGAGACAGAGAGTATGAGAGTGTCACGATTCAACCTACTATACTCTCTCAGACCTGAGTTCTGCGAATTGGTTCAACTGGAAAACTTCACACACCAACAGCCTTTTTCTTACCCCTTCAAATTTCTTTTTGTTCCACAAGCTCAAAGAACACTTAAAAGGAACACAATTTGAATCCCTTGAAGATGACAAACTGCCATCTTGACAGGGTATAAATTGAAGTTCAGAGAATAACTCTGTAGAGATTTCGAAGAATGGCATCGCCTTCAGAAGTTTTACCAGTTAGCAGGGAAAAGATACAGCAATTAAAATGAAGTGAATTTTTCATACAACCAAACGGAATCAAATGTAGAAAACAATGTTTATTTCTGTGGTTATGTAGTGGTTACACACTGGGTGGTTGGCTTCACATGCCACATGTCAAAACCACCAGCCACTCTGCAAGAGAAAGATGGGGCTTTCTTCTCCTGTGAAGAGTTTTAGTCTCAGAAGCTCACAGGGGAAGGAAGCTCTGAATCAGCATCGACTAGATGACAGTGAGGTTCTTTTTTCCCCCTTTCTTCACAACTGCAAACTCACTGCCATCAAGTGGACGCTGACTCAGAGGAACCCTGTAAGAGTGAGTAGAATTGTCCCTGCGGTGTCTGGGCTATCACTCTTTATGGAAGTAGACCGGCTCGTCTTTGGGCTTGCTCTCAGGGTGGGGGTGGAGGCTGGTGCTTTTGAACACAGACCCTGTGGTTCGCAGCCCAACATGTAATCCACTATGCCACCAGGCCTTCGATGCCCTTCCTAGTTTCTTCTTTTTAAATATAGTGATGATGATAACAATTTGGAAAAGAAGTCATGAAATACAACAAAATATTTGCCATTTAACCACTTTTAAGTATACAATTAAGTGATAGTAATTACATTCACTATGATATGCAACTGTCACCACTGTTCATTTACAAAAGTTGCCTATAATTATTTTCTTAAATATAATTGGGCTAGTTCACATTTGTATTTGTTGTTTTGTGCCTGATTTATTTCACGTAACAGTGTTTTTAGTGTTCATTCATACCTGGAATTGGTTAAGAGCTGCAAAGGAAAGTGTGGAATGGCCTTCCAGCCACAGATAATGGAATATGAAAAGAAGTAGATGTTTGACGGGGTGCAGCACATTGGTAGATCAATCTTCCCAAGACTGTGTGCTGAGTGTGGGAAATGAGGCCTCTAGGGTGTGCCTTGGATTATGACTTTTAAAAATTTTTGTATGGATTTTATAGTGGTTTAATCTCGAAATTATAGTTACACATCTACATTAACCAATCTGATGTGACACTAAAATTGTACATTTATTCTCATACTTATTACACTGCTTAACTCAGACTGAGTTCGTTAGATTCTGGTTGGATGTGAAGTTTTGCAGGAGATGTGAGCCTCGCATTGCCTTTCGGATCATTTAAAGAAGTGGAGGAGCGCAAGAGTGACTGCTCCATGTGCTGCAGAGCTTCTCTGGAAGTTTCAATGAACTCACCTGCTCAGGAAGATTTAGGCATCGTCACTTTTCCCCCATAGTCATTTAAAAAAATCATTTTACTGGGGGCTCTTTCACAATCCACACATCCACACACATCCATTGTGTCAAGTGCATTTATACATTTGTTGCCATCATCATTCTCAAACCATTGCTTTCTACTTGAGCCCTTGGGATCAGCTCCTCATTTTTCCCCTCCCTCCCTATACCACCCTCCCCCACAAACCCTTGATAATTTATAAATTATTATTATTTTGTCATATCTTACACTGTCCAACGTCTCCCTTCACTCACTTCTCCATTGTCCGTCCCCCAGGGAGGAGGTTATATGTAGATCCTTGTAATCTGTTCTCCTTTCTACTCCGCCTTCCCTCCACCCTCCCTGGATTAAGTGTTCAGCAAACATTCTAACTGCTTCTTTGTTTTCCAGGCTCTCTCTTCTCCAATCCTATAAACTGTTAAGGCATTCTTCACAAATTTGGCCTTGGTCATATCATTTCCTGCATAAAAACAAACAAATAAACAACTCATATAGATGTCCATGATGTAAAATATGTAGTCTAGGTCGGTAGTTAATAGATGTATTATGTGTTAAGGGTTAAGACCAGTGACAGACTCAAGATCAGTACTCTTATTGCTTGTGTTGCTAGCCTGGCATTGTTCTACTCTGTACTTGCTCTACTTTCAAAATCATCTGTTATTATTTTTTAAGTATACCTTTATACTTTATAATTAGAAAATACTTGAGAACAAACTTACTAGAGATGCTCAGGACAATGTCAAAACAAATGCAAGAATTAATGAATAACATCAGAAAGTTATTTAGGACATCTGAAAATTATAAAACAAGCTCATATATCAACTGAGACAAATGGAAAATTCCAGTAGGTTTTTGGGTTAGGCTGGGATGACTAGAGAAACAAATTGAGTGACACTCATATATGTGTAAGACTGAGTTTTATATCAAGAACGAATTATACATCGAGAAAACATCCCAGCCCAGTTCAACTAAAGTCTATAAGTCTGATACCAGTCCATAAGGCCCTCTCAGACTCATGCAGTCACACATAATGATGCAGAAGCAGGAAGATCACAGTCTGGTGGGTCACGTTTGCAGGGATCCATGGATCCTGTGGCTCAGCACAGGGATTGAGCAGGTCTCCACGGGGCATCAGCAGGAAGGTGAAGACAGAGAAATAGGGTAGGGAGGCTCGCGGGTGCCTCCTTTGTAAAAGGCCACTCCCACAAGCAGTCACTATGAGGCTGTCACCTGAAAGACAGGCTAGACTTCACCATACAAGTTGGCACGAAATTATGTATCTACCACATTTCTGTTACTTATTTATCTTTAGATCTTGAAAATTGTTCTAAAAATTATCCAACATAATAGGGACAACTTTTATGAAAAAAAGCATTTTGAAATGGGAATAGTCCTACTTGCAATTAAATTACATTGCGTAGCTGTGTTTAAAACAGGGCAGAGAAGGTGCACGCTGAGAGGCAGATCAATAGTCTACAGGGAAAGCCTGAGAAATGAAGGTAGAAAGCCTTTGCTTTTTCCTGCAGCAGGTGATTTAGTATTGCTGACCTTTATGCCCGATGCGTAACCACTAGACCACCAAAAACCAAGTGAAATGCACTGCCATGGAGTCGATTCTGACTCCTAGCTACACTACAGGATAGAGCAGAACTGCCCCTGTGAGTTTCCAAGACTATAAATCTTTACAGGGAAAGAAAGCCCCGTTTTCCACAGAAAGCTTGGTAGTCTCAAACTGTTGACTTTGCAATGAGCAGCCCAAAGCGTATCCATGAGGCCACCAGAGCTCCTCAAAATGGAAAATATTTTTCCAAACTTATTTTTCATCAGAATTAAGTTTTGTTTAATCAAAGCTTAGGAAATAACCCCCCAAAGTATTCATACTTTGCTCTTCTCTCAGGATCTATGCTTTGCTGATGCCACGGATCATCATTTCCAATGCAGACTTGGAGCTGGGTCATAAGAACACATTTCAGTGCTCTCAGGACCGGTCTAGCTCCCTGACTAGACTGATGATCCGCAAAGTGACTTCAAAAAGTTTGTAGAAAAATTTTATCTTTTAATTACATTTCCCATGAACTTTTGAAGCCCCCTTACATGTATGAAGTATATTGTAAGGTTCTTCTATTTGCCCATAATAGCTACTCCCCTTAGAGGATCTCCTCCCAGTCTCTTTATAAGCAGATTATTGATCATTGAAACTAAGTTGGCTGCTTTGCATCTGAACAAATATGATCCCACTACTCCTTATTTCTGTGAGACAGTGGTGGCTCAGTGTAGATTTCTATTCTTTCAAGTGGTAGGTCTGGGCTCAATTCCCAGGAAGGATACTTCATGTCCCCTACCTATCTGTTAGGGAAAGGATACTTCATGTCCCTACCTATCTGTTAGGGAAAGGATACTTCATGTCCCTACCTATCTGTTAGGGAAAGGATACTTCACGTCCCTACCTATCTGTTAGGGAAAGGATACTTCACGTCCCTACCTATCTGTTAGGGAAGCTGGGTGCTGTTGTGATGCTGAGCTGTAGATCACACTCATTTGATCTGTAGTCCGTTAAGGGGATGTGCCTGGATCCACCATGAGTTTGGTGGATTAGAAGACAGTTAACAACAACAAAAAAAACCCAAAACAAACAACTCCTTGCTTCTTTTGTGTCATTATAATGATAGTGACAGATGAAAACAAACCTAAAAAACAAAAAATCCAAATTCCAAACTTTGTTCAGATTTACAAAGTACATTGAACTACTGACTTTTGATCTTGTTCAAGACAGCCACAAGTTAGATAGAGGAGGTACACAGCCCGTTCCTAGGAGACCAGGAAATAAAAGAACAAAGGTAGAAACCAAAGGTGGAGAACAATCATATAGATTTCTAAGCGGAAATCTTGACAACAGTGAGTCAGTAAATGATCCTTAAGGGTATGTGATTTAAAATGCAAGAATAAAAATATTAACTCACACATTAGAAAAGTTTCTCTTTGATGCATTGTAGCATGGTAGCTAAGGACTCAAACTGTCAAGGCCACCTGTTAGATTCTGACCATCTCAATTATTAGCTATGTGGCTTTCGGCAAGCTATTTAACTTTCCAGTGCCTCAATTTCCTTATCTACCAAATGGGGATGACAATATTAGTTCCTAATTAATGATGTTTCGATGAGAATTAGGTAAGTTAATGCTAGAAAAGGGTATAAAACAATTACTAACATGTGGTATATGCAATGGTATTTGGAGATTATTATTGTCAGGCAGATGAGGATTAATTTGTGCATCATATACGAAGATACAATCAAAATCAAAGAAACTGTTATTAAACAAAAATAACACAATGTGAAGGTTTTGTTTTTCAGTCTATTTCTTGATCTATGAAGGTATTCCTTCATCTAGGTCTATACATGTCTGAAGGAGGGATTCTATCTCTCTAACCTTTCCCTGAAGAATCTGCTTTCTATAATTAACATGCAGTCAAAACAATAGTTCTGGCATCCTCAGGGGACTTAAAGTTGAGTTCCTTATAAATGTTGAGTTTGGGGAACAAATAATTCTACAGTCAAGATCAGGGCCGTCGGGTAGATAGGGTAAATTTTCTGAATGAAATTTTCATAGGATATCTCCTTCTACCCTCACAGGATGAGCAGCTACAGGGTCATGATAGAAACAAACAAAAAAACATCTCGCTGTAATTTTCCTGGTCTTTTTCTCACCAATGCAATTTTCAATTTTCTTAAAATGTCTTCTTCATAAGTCCCATGATCATCCTCTGATTTTAAGAACTTCTATCCAGATGGTGCCTTTGAGGAGCTCCAAAACCAGTTGCTGAACTCATCTCTCTGTTGGATTTAGTTGACATAGCAGGTCTCCTCGGAGAACCACTGTTTAGATTTTTCCTTGTGCTGGACCATATTGGTAACTGGAAGACTCATCCCCACTTATAATTTGTTCCACAGAATCACTTTATAGCTTTTATCTTGCGTAAAAGACTGGTGGAAAGTGAGCTAGTTTACCTTTGCACTGCCCATTACCTTAAAAGATTTCTGAGGACAAGGTGTTTGCTTAAAATTATAAATGTGGAATCATGTGATATCCCAACTCCCTAGCTATCACATTAACACTAACTCGATGGTTTTTTTCCCACTGGTTTCTGAACCTCAGGCAATTTCATCATTTGTGATGTTGATGATCTTTCTTCCCTTGGCTCATCTTTGAGGTCTTCCAACAGCAGTGACAAAAAGAATGTATAACCTACTCCCTTACTTTTGGGAAGTAGACGTAGTTGTCGTTCCTGTGATAGGCACTCATGGACCAGGAGAGGAACAGAAAACAAAAAGCAGAAAACCAAATTAAAATCCAATCTTTTCAGTGGTAAGGAAGCCTTATGGGAACATTGGTTAAGTATTGTACTGATAATCACAAAGTTGGCGGTTCAAACCCACCAGCTCCTCCCTGGGTTTCAGCTGCTGGGTAAGGAGTGTAGGAATATTAAAAACATTAGTGATCTAAACTGAGTGGTGAGGAAGAGGATAATTTGAGGGGGAAATTCTCATCTCTTTACCCTGATATCCCATATCAGAAATCAATGATTTTCAAACTTCACCACGAATCAGTCAATCACTTGAGGGCTTCTTGAAATACAGATTTCGGAATCTCCAGGGCTTTTGATTAATAATGTATGGAGTGGGGTGATGAGAATTGCATTTCTAATTAACTTTGAGAAGATGTTGAAGCTACATATCTGAAGATTCTACTGTATGAACCTCTCCTCCAGATACTAAGTCATTCTTTGTTTACTATTGTAACCCATTGTTTTACTTAATGTAGTCAGAAAAAATCTCCCTTACAAAATGTAGTAAGCTGAAGTCAGTGTTTCTCAACCTTCCTCAGGCTGCGACCCTTTAATACAGTTCCTCATGTTGTAGTGACCCCAACCATAACATTATTTTTGTTGATACTTCATCACTGTAATCTTGCTAATCTTATGAAGCATAATGTAAATATCTGATATGCAGGATGTGTTTTCATTGTTATAAATTGAACATAATTAAACCATAGTAATTAATCACAAAAACAATATGTAATTATGTATTATGAAATATTTATTTCTAATTACAAATAAATGAAGTTTCATCTTGAAGCATGGTGTAGCACAGGTAAGTCTTCATGCCAGGTACTCGTATGCGGGAGTATTTGTCGACCTGCCTGGAGATGGATGGATAAAGGAGCGATGTCTCAGTTCTTAAGACCATCAGAAATATGTTCTCTGATGGTCTTAGGTGATCCCTCTGAAAGGGTCATTTGACCCTCAAAGGGGTTGTGACCCACAGGCTGAGAACCACTGGCCTACAGTGTTATTTCTTAATGCAGTATCTGTGGAATTTTATAAGTGGCTACATTGCCGAAAAGCAGACAGGTTAGATGCAGGTATCTCCTAAAAGGGCCAGATAATGCGGAGAGTCTTCTCTTATTTACTGTTGTGGTTAGTTACAAAATCTGTTGTAAATTTGAGAGGATATGAGTGAAGGGTTGGAGTTTAGCCTGTCATTCGGGTAACAGCTTGATGACCTCACTTGGAGGCATTAAGAAGATAAATAGCTCACTGGAGGCAGACTGCAGATAGTCCCTGTGAGACATTCTCCTTGGCAAGCCACATGGAGACGGGCTGATGGCAGCCAGACCCTTGGAGCTGGAGAAGCCACATGGAGACCCCTGACCTTGCTGCTTTGCTTACAACACCACTGGATCCATAAGACCTTCCACCACCTGGCCTGTGATCTTCCTGCATTCGGCATCATTGCATGTGTTTTGTGAGTCTGAAGAGGACTTTATAGATTGTTATCAGATATATGGGCTAATGTCGGAATTATGAACTTGATTTGGACTGGGCTGGGATGTTTCTCAATATTCAACTGTTCTTGCATATAAAGCTCTTTTGTATATGCATGTGAGTTCTATGAATTTGTTTCTCTAGTCTACCCAGACTAACACACCTATTCGTAATTAAAAACCAGGCCCTGCCACCTAGTTGGTCAACAAAGACATCCTGAGACAGGCCTAAGACTTAAAGCATTTTCTCATCTGCTTGTTTGCTCATGGTCAAGAGCTGTTTCCCTTGGTTATCTTGAATCCTGAGTTAATGTAAAGCTGCTATACATGACTCCCCAAAGTGTACATTCCAAAGCCAAAGGCATGTATTTTCCATGTATTCTGATTCCACCCAGCACACCACAAAGACAGTCTGTTCTGAACTGCTGTGGTCTCCTCACTGGTATACCTGCTCAGTAAAAACAAAAATTTCTCTTTCTGCCTCTGATGTGGAGCGGGTGAATTGCCAGGTAAAACACCTGCATGTAAGGTGACACAACTTGCTTCAATTTTCATCAGGTTAATTCCACATTGTAGTGATGCACGGAGTCACTATGATGCAAAATTAACTTGATTCATAGCATTTGGGGGTTGATTTTTTCGGAACTAGATCTCCAGGTTTCTTCTGCATTTGCTTTGTTTAGTAGTTGAGTGCTTAACCATCTGTGCCACCAGGGACTCTGGTTACCTCAGAGTAACCAGTGTGACAAAGTAGACCTACCCCCGGGCTTGTCTAAGCTATACCCTCACAGGAGCAGATTGCCCAATCCCTGTGAACTGAGAAGCTGAACACTTAACTGTTGATCCACGAGGGCGCGTTACTCACGCCTTCCCCTTGTTCATTTGTTCCTTTTGTTCTTTGCACCCGCCCCTGCATGGGCCACGTCGAGACAGACCTCTTTTCCATGTATGTGATCCGTCTCCATACTTTATTTTGGACCTATCTGCCTTCAAGGTTGATGGAGGGAAACGAGTAAACTGAGAAGAATACAAGAAGGCTTCAGGTTTGTGAGTCCTGCTCCCTTAGAGTGGCACCTCTAACTCTGGAGTGGGTACGATGCAAATCTACTCTAGTTTGGACACAATGAAGATAACGTGTTGCTTTCTGACCACTTTTTTTTTTAAAGGTCTCAGATGCCTCCCTTGTTCTCTGGCAGACACTGTCGGCACCCTTAAGCATGTTCTGTCCACACAATGCCTTATGAAACGTATGATTCACCCTCTTTGGGCTACTGCTTTGTAAAAAACAAAAATTCACAAAATCAATATAGTGAATGGAAACACAAATTACAATGGCGCAATCTGGGGTCTTAAATATTTAAGTATTCTTATAATTTCCTTTGATAAGTTTAAAGTTGTTGGTGAAATTAATCTATATGAAAGAACACGAATTTGGCTGTTAGATCAGAAACAAAGGCAGACTGTACAATCTGATCTTCGGGGATATGGACGTGGTGATGATGTCATGGAGCCTGAGCATCAGGGGGTGCATTTTTCAGGTTCTACAGTGCAAGGTTAACAAAACTGAGTTTTGCAGAAACCACGACACTCTGGCTACTAAGGCTTGTTCACAGTTGATTTAAAAGCTCCAGTCAAAGCAGGCAAAGAAGAGCATCTGTCCCCATTACTGTTCAAGGACAATGCTGAATATTGGACTCAGATCTCGGTCCATTTGTTCATATTATTAATCTAGGATTACAGACATATCTGGTTGGACACAGAATGTTCTTTGTTCAACTTTTTAAAAGAATGAGCTATCTCTAACTTAAAATTATAGACCTCGTAGCTTAATAGAAATTAATTTGTCTACCTGGTATCCATCTGTATTAATCAGCATCTGCAGCAGTATGAACTGTGTAGCATACTGTCTGGATTCAGCCCCAAGAGAAGAAGAGACCCTCCGTACACAGGTCCCCAGAGAGCCAAGGACAGATGGAGAACCAAGTGAGAGAAATCATTTGATTTGCATTGGGGTGGGGTGGGGAGGAAGGGTTCCTAAGGAATGGGATAGGGAGTAGCTTTGCTTCTAGTGAGGCTGGATGGGAACGTTTCGTCTGAGAGGGATTGCTCTGGGAAATCCTTCTAGAGTTGGAATAGGGGGCGCTACCGAAACTAACCTACCCTGAACCGGAATCCCACTGCGAGGTCCATGCTCTTCTGGTAGGGAGAGGACGAAGAGATCATCCACAGCACCTCTGGCAATGCTGTGGCACCTGGCTATCTTTAGGGGAGCAGTATCAGGACCAAGGACACTTGGGGTGTGCCTACGTAGCTGAAGCATGGGCCATTTTTGGAGCATTAATACTTACCTACAGATATAGACATGAATGATCTAAGTTTTTCTCTGATTGACTTCAAAGACATTCAGTTGAATTGCCTTTTTCATTGCGTCAGTAAGTGATCTTGCAACTCTTTTGTTGTCTTCTAGTCCCATGCAGGTGCTAGTCTAAGAGTTCCTTACAGGATAAAGCACCACCAATTCTCTAAGTCGAGGAATCCTGGGGGTGGTGTTTGGAGAGCAGGGCCAGTAGATGATTTACAAAGTGAGTCAGAGTCAATAGCATATTTACGAAGTCTTGGAAACTTTGCACAGAGTAACTGTGTGTCAGAATTGACTCCATCGTGGTGGAGGGTCTTTTTTGGTGTTGTCTTTTAATCCTCTAACTCATCCTCCATCAGGGAGAAATCTCGATTAGGGACAAGGACATCGTCTATCCTTTTACTGTCCTTTGTACCTCCTGTTTTCTGGGTTTATACTTAATTTATAATGGTGAAATCTGGCAGGCGATATGAAGTGGGAAAGATGAAATGTCTCCCATTTAACCAGCCTGGCTTGGTCATTTATGGCTCTGTATAATTCAAAGACTGGCTTTAATTTAGGGAGCATATGACAGATTTTCTGGGGTCCATTGGATGTACTCCACTGAATCATATGCTGAATATTGGAGCTATGTTCCTGTAAGACATATCCACGTTGGTTTCTCACTGCCAGGACTCTTTGGGCTCCTACCCAGCTATCGTCTGTGGCATCATTGCCATTCAAAATGATGAAGGATCCGGCTAGTCCACTGACTATTTCACTCAGATTTCTTTCCCTCTTCTTACTCAGGCTCAGGATGGAGATTAGGCAATATGCTTCAGAGGTGACTATCCAATTTTCTGTGTAAGTCCCTCTTCCCTAATCCCCCCAAGTCTCTCTCAACTATATCACACTCACGACTCTCTTTGAAAACAAGTATTTGGCAACGTCTCATATTAAATCCTGAAATGAAATTCATGGGTGGCAAGTATAAAATGTACTCATAATTTTATAGCAGAACAATAAAGCACTGTATAAGATAAAGGAGAGAGAAAAGAAATAGAATTTACAATAAAGGAATAAGTACTTTCGTATGTAAGTGCTCACATAGTGATACTAGAAAACAAATGAAAAATTCAGATGCTGGCAGCTTATTACTTAGATGAATGAATACTTAGAGTTAAGGTTATTTAGAAAAAAGCTATTCTGAATAGGGAGAACATTCAAAGGCTAGAGATGTGGGTGAATCCTAATTAAAATTAGTGGACAGATAAATAATTTTAAAATATTTATTTGTAAATGATAAGATGAAAAAGAGAACAAGGGAACAACAAGTGATCCAAATGGGTGGTGAGGAGGGTGTCAGAGGTTTGGTAGGTTGTGATCAAGGGTAATGTAGCCAAGAGGAATTACTGAAACCCAAATGAAGGCAGAGCATGATAGTGTGACAAGAAGAAAGTCAAAGGAAATAGAGGAAAGAACTAGGAGGCAAAGAGCATTTACAGAGGTCTAAATAAAGGCATGTACATATGTAAATATATTTATATACGAGGATTGAGAAATAGATTCATGTGCATATATTTATAGATTTAGTATTAAGGTAGTAGATAAACATTGGGTCTCCACTCAAGTACTCCCTCAATACAAGAATACTTTGTTCTATTAAACTGGCATTCCATGATGCTCACCTTCCTGACACAATTGTGTTAGACAGGGTTCTCTAGAGAGATAAAACCTATTGCTGATAATTATATATATATATATATACATATATATTTATAAAGAGATATATAGTACAAGAAATGAACAGTTAAGTTATAAACAGATTGATATATAATGCAAGAAATGAACAGTTAAATTATAAAGCAGTACAAATGGCTCAGGGCGACTCACTCCCATGAGAGAGTGGTGATACACTGTCAGTCTTTCAAGTCTTGAGGGCCGTCAGGTAGTCCTCTGTAGAGAGAGCGAGCTAGGCTCTCCCAGCACAGTCAGCAAACAGCAAGGCAGGTCACCAACTGTCAGCCAGGTCACCAACTGTCAGTTCTCAGCTCTGGAGATGTAAATTTCATTTGTGTGGTCTTAAAGGGACCACACAACTTACAGAGACACAGTCCACAGGCTAGGCGTCTCACAGGTAGTGTGTCCTTTAAACTGAGGCACAGAACAAGCAAGGCAGCTGCACCCTGGTCCGATGATTAAAGAGTGAGAGACAAGAAAGGCGAGGCTAACCAAGCCACTTATCTCTCCTCCCTTCAATTAATCCCACTTATGTTTATCGGCCAGGTTGGCACAATAAACTATCTTACTCACCTTCCTGACACAATTACTAAAGACAAAGCAGGTGCATAAACCAATGTGGTGAAGAAAGCTGATAGTGCCAGGCTATCAAAAGATATAGCATCTAGGGTCTTAAAGGCTTGAAGGTAAAGAAGTGGCCATCTAGCACAGAAGCAACAAAGCCCACATGGAGGAAGCACACCAGCCTGTGTGATCACAAGGTGTTGAAGGGATCAGGCATCAGGCATCAAAGAACAAGAAATCATATCATTTTGAATGAGGGGGAGTGCTGAATGGACCCAAAGCCCATCTGTAGGCAACTGGACATCCCTTTACAGAAGGGTCACAGGGAAAAGACGAGCCAGTCAGGGTGCAGTATAGCAACGATGAAACATGCAATTTTCTTCTAGTGCCTAAATGCTTTCCCCCAACCCCCGCCCCACTATCATGATCCAAATTCTACCTTACAAATCTGGCTAGAACAGAGGACGTACACAGGTACAAATAGGAACTGGAAACACAGGGAATCCATGATGGATAATCCCTTCATGACCAGTGGTGAAAGTGGCAATATTGGGAGGGTGGAGGGAGGGCGGGGTAGAAAGGGGGAAATGATTACAGGGATCTACATAAAACCTCCTCCCTGGGGAACAGATGTACAGAAAAGTGGGTGAAGGGAGACACTGGACAGTGTAACATACTACAAACTAATAATTTATAAATTATCAAGGGTTCATGAGGGAGATAGGAGTGAGGAGGGGGAAAATGAGGAGCTGATGCCAGGCACTTAGGTGGAGAGCAAATGTTTTGAGAATGATGAAGGTAATAAATGTACAAATATGCTTCATATGATTGATGTATTTTTGGATTATGATAAGAGTTGTATGAGCCCACGATAAAATGATTTTTAAAAATGCCCTTGGGAGGGACAAATCAAAGCCATAGAGGGATTGAGGAGGGGCTTGTAAAAAGTGTAATAAACACGCAGGATGGAAAAAATAGAGGCGAGAGAGAATATAAAGTGAGGTAGAGAAAACAAAGACACAAATTACAAACTGTCAAAATGGAGGAAACAATAAAAACAAAAAAAAAATCCTAACAAATATGTTAGTCTTATTTATAACCACAGTGAGAAAATGGTTTCTATTCTTTGCCCTAAGATAGATTATTGTTAAAATAACAGAAACCACTCTGAAGTCCACAAGTCGAAGTACATATTCAGGATCTTAATGTCTTAAGAGACATACGGATACTATGTGGCACAGAGCTTGGAACACACATCTTCACAGACTGGGTTTCTATCTCCCTTTCTGTTTCCCTCACTCATGCTGTGTGGCATGTACCCACTGCAGGATGGCTAGCAGCATGGGCTCATGCTTGTCAACCGACTGTCTTTGTTGTTGTGTGTGCTGTGGATGGAATGTCCTCTCCTATGGCAGAGTAGAACTGTCCCATGGATTTCTTAGGCTGTGTTCTTTACTGGGAAAGACGGGAAGTTCTTTTCCTCTCTGGGGTTGCTGGTGGGCAAAAACAACTGACCTTTTCGTTAGTAGGAGAGCATTTAACTACTAAATCAGTTGCCTATCATCCACTGCTATCAAGTGGATTCCAACTCACTCCTACCCCGCCGGATAGAACAGAACGAGTTCTTAGAAATTCAAATACATCTTTATGGAAGCAGACAGCCTAAATGTTTTCCTGAGGAGCTGCTGGCGTGTTTGAACATTAACGTAAGGTTAGCGGACCAAAGATTAACCCCCTATGACACCAGTACGGCAGCCAAATGCCTGTAAGTGCCCCTAAAACTGTAAGAAGAAGAACAACGCATTCAACGTTTTCACAGTGCTGCCTAGAGGATAGCTCCTCCCCTAGAGGAAGCAACAGATCTTAAAATGGTTTCTTTGCTGTGATTTTTTCATTAGACCGTTTTTATGGTTGCTCTCCAGTGAGACCTGCTTTTGTTGAATTCAATACTAGCGTGGTGCTGCTGGTCTGCCCTGACTCTATCTCAACACTGTATTTTCTAAAATTATGGATAATGTCGATGATGCTATTCTCAACATCAGACCTGTGTGCTTATTTATTTTTCTATGCAGACTAATGGAAGAAATGTATCCCTGACGCCATAATAGGATAGCGAAGCTTCTCTCGACTCTTCTGACTTTGAGACGTATTTATGCTTCTCTGTGTGTGTTGGTCAAATAAGTCACGGGTCAAATTTGTGTTCTGTATCTTGAAGGCAGATTTTTAAAAACATTTTTTCTCCTCTTGTTTCCATTTCCATTCTGCTTTTGTCATTTCATGCAAGCAACTGTTTTTACAACGATTATTTTTTTCCTTGTTGAGTCAAAATAACTCAATAATTCTAGTTTTTAAGATTTCAGACTGAGCAGATATTGTAAGTATAAACTGTAGCTTTAACTATCATCTTCCCCTGTTTACATCAAGCATCCTAGGAAGTACACACACACACACACACACACACACATATCCCCCATGGGCTATAAAAGGGGGCCATTCAACCATATGGTTGCAAATAAGAAGAATTCCTTTGATGAGGGAATGGAAAGCTAATAAAAATTACTGGACTCTTATATTTCATCAGGTAATGGCTATACAAGAAAAAAACAACTAAGGTCTAGAAACCAAGGGGCAATGCGCACGGTGCAGTTTGGAGGAAAGCAAAGCATATTAATACTTTAATATCATATCGTTTCATACTGAAGATCTCCACTTAACCTGATAGATTTTATTCTTATTGGACTGTATCAATGTTGCTTGGGACTTGGTTATGAGGGCACACCAGGTTACCCAGAGGAAAGCTATAACTTTCTAAGTGTAACAAGGAATTCTGAGTCCTCAGTATGAGTGGGATTCTCACTAGATTTACATCACATACTCAGGTCAAGAAAAAATGAGCAGCTATGGTCCAGTAACAATGACGTTCATTCCTGTTACAAAAATTCATGCATGAGTATTGTGCAGTGCAATGTTTTCCATGTGTTGGCTGTCAGATGCCATAGACCTGTTCTCGCTGGCAATGCGAGGGGAATAGGCTGGAGCTGCTCCATAAGGTTTCCAAGGCTGTGATCTGTGGGAAGCTGATTCCCAGACCTTTCTTCTAAATTGATATCTGGCTGGAATTGTTAACCTTTCCATAATTAGCCAGAGCTTAGCCATATGTCTCATAAACCACCTTAACATTAAAGTAGGTTGGGAAAAATATCAGTGGTTTGAATTTTAATCATAACTCTCCATTAGTACACATATGCAAACATGGCTACATTTTAATCATCTTCCTCCGCCCTTAATTCTTGTAAGCTCATTCAATTTTGCATATTTAATTCTTGAGCTTATTCTATTTTATTTATTAGGATTTCAAGTAAGTAATTTTCAGTTTACTTTGGAACCAATGGCTTAAACCCATGCCTACTGAACTTAAATAAATTTCCCTATGCTAGATGAATTGGTAAATCCTGATTCTGCAAAAAATTCTGCAAAGAAATATACCTCCTCCTTGTGAATAAGAATATGAGTATACTGTCTGTCATATACTAAAATGATGCAATTGACCAGCTGTCAGGAAATGCTCTCTGAATTTTTTTCCCAGGGATCCTGCTAAATTACTCTATTGGCTGTAGTTAGAGAGACAGTCTTTTTTGTGGAAAGATTTTTTTTCCCCTCTCTGTAAAGTTAACTGACTCAAATAAGGAATGAATATGCAATCTTAGCCTCATAAGCAACATACTATCACACTCTAACCAAAGAATTGCTTTAGTAATATTTACTACTGTGACATATAACCATCTGTGGTTTGTTAAAAGTCTCACTTAAATTTTTTCTGCATATAGTTAAATTTTCTTCAAAGGTCTTTAAAGTTAGGGAAAAGTCAGTGGAAAGAAGAAATCTAGGAGATAAAAACGTGAAACAGGATAAAGTGTAAGGTGGTTGAAACAAGGGATACACATTTATTCAAAGCCACTTTCACCAGGTTTGTAAATAAAACAATTATATTGATGTCCAGAGCTTCTAAGCATTTAATGTGATTACATATGGGAGGTCAACTACAGGACTTCTTTTCTTATGCTTATAGGAGGCACCATTTCTCATTAGGAGGTGGGAGACTAGTTATTGAATTCCTACAGGAATGATGGAAATGAAATTTTCTTTTGGTCTTGAGGTTGGAAGCTTGCATGTCTGACTGCTTTGTTCTTCATGATGTTCCTGGAAGGAAAGCCCCAGGGAAAGATACTGGGTGATATTTCTAGGAGCCTGAGAATGAAGCTTTGACCGGGGGCAGTAGGATTTCTCAGGGAAGAACCAGAGGCTGACTATCTCTTTGGTGTTGTAGACAAGGATCTCACTAGAAATCTAAGATGTGTCATGAACTTCAAATCGTATCGATGTTTGTACTAGAGAGGGTGTAATACTCAGTGTTTTCATGGTGGGATAGTCGTTAAGTTGTGTGGTAGTTATATGAATGGTACCTAAAAGATAAAAAAACCAAAAACACTTTTACTATGGGTATGGGCATGATAAATGCTGCAACAAACTTATTCTTCATTTCCTCTGAAATCTGTAAGCTCAAACATTTTCCTCTCTTGAGAGCCATTTAAAGGAATCATTTAAAATGACAAACAAGATTCTTGGGGATATGGCTGTCAGGTAACAATCACAGGAAGATCTCCTTAGCAAGTAGTAGAGAGGTCCCACTAGTAGGGAAATCCTGCACTCCTGGGAAGGCAGAAAAACAACTAAACACCTAAATGCACCAAAAATTCTTAAAGTTGGAACTTAGCACCACCTTTTGATTGTGACTGACTCACCTTTCCCATTGACTGGCATCCAGGTTGTTTATGTGTGCTCCCCCTCCCTTGTACAAGTGGAACTTTCCCTGTCTCTGTTCCAACCTGCACACTAAACCTCTTGCCTTGCTGGCCTCTGTGGGCCCTGTGTGGACAACAGACTGTGTGGGTAGCTTGGGTAGGCATCCTAACTACCCAAACGATACTTTTACCCATTAATATTTTTTTCTTATTTCCTCCATCTTTTGCACCCCTCCCCCACATGCCACCACCTCTTCACCATGCAGCAGTCAAGGGAGCACACCAAAGCAACTAAAGGATTCAGAATCCCCACCCAAATTATGGTTTTATTTTCTACTTTTTGTTTTTTCTATTTTTGACTTGTTTTATTTAATTTTTTCTTTTATCCTGGTTAACTCTTACTTCTTCCCATGTGTCCTCTGAACTGTGAAGATATGCATGCTTCCTAAGAAGATTTACAAACCTGCAGACAGTTTGATACAGTTACCCAAACAAGGTTTTTTTGTTCTGATGATGCCTGATACCTGATCCCTTCGACACTTCGTGATCACAAAGGCTGGTGTGCTTCTTCCATGTGCACTTTGTTGCTTCTGAGCCAGATGGCCGCTTGTTTATCTTCAAGCATTTAAGACCCCAGATACTATATCTTTTGATAGCCAGGCACCATCAGCTTTCTTTGCCACATTTGCTAATGCACCCATTTGTTTTCAGTGATTATACTGGGGAGGTGAGCACACAATGATATGATTTTTTATTTGATGCCTGATAAGTGATCCCTTCTGTACCTCGTGATCACACAGGCTAGTGTGGTTCTTCCATGTGGTCTTTGTTACTTCTAAGCTGGATGGCCAATTGTTTACATTCAAGCCTTTAAGACCCCCAGACGCTATATCTTTTGATAGTCTGGCACCATCAGCTTTCTTCACCACATTTGCTTATGTACCCGCGTTGTCTTCAGTGATTGTGTCGGGAAGTTGAGCATCATGGAATGCCAGTTTAATAGAACAAAGTATTCTTGCTTTGAGGGAGTACTTGAATGGAGGCCCAATGTCCATCTGCTACCTTAATACTAAATCTATACATATATGCACATAGATCTATTTCCACATCCTCACATATAAATATATTTACATATGTACCTGCCTTTATTTAGACCTCTATGAATTCCCTTGACCTCCTAGCTCTTCTTTCCTCTTTTTCCTTTTCCTTTCTTCTTGTCCTGCTATCATGTTCAGCCTTCTTTAGGGTTTCAGTAATTCCTCTCGGATACATTACCCTTGATCATGCCCTGCCAGGCCTCCTACAACCTCCTTACCACCAGTTTGGACCACTTGTTGTTCCCTTGTCCCTGAGTTTATTAACATCACTTCCTTCCCACCCCCCACCTCCCCATATCCCCCCAGAACTGTCGGTTTCATTGTTTTCTCCTCCAGATTGCTCATCCAGCCTATCTTATTTAGACAGACCTGCAGAGATAATAACATGCACAAAAACAAGACAGAGCAAAACCAAGCAACAAACTAAAACAAAACAACAAGAGCAACACCAACAAGCCAATGGCAAAAATCAAAACAAAGCACAACAACAAGAAAGAAAAGCTTGTAGCTAGTTCAAGGGCTGTTGGCCTTTAGGAGTGTTTTCTGATTGAATCTGTTGGGGCACCAAGCCCTGGCCCCAAAGTCTATTCTCTGGGAACTTCCTTGCTCTGTTCCCCTTGTTGTTCTGTTCCACACCCTTAGTGCTTTGCCTTGGTGTGGTGGGATCAGATCAGGTGCAATTCCCACACTTTGTTTCCAGTGTTGTCCCCTGTAGGGCTATGGGTCAGTGAGGGATTTCGTATCTCATAGTGGGACTGACCGTGTTGTCTTCTCTGTAGCGACTGCTCTGAGTGGGAATATCATCTTCTTCAAGGCTCGCAGGACAGGCTGTGCTCCACTCTCTCTTCCTCTCCCTTTATCTGCTCCCATGTGCTCTGATCAGACATGTGTCTCTCCTGGAGCTGCAGATACAGTGTTGTCCTTTGAAATAAATCCTTATGGGGGGAGGGGCAGCTGTCCACATAGTTGGGATTGAGGCTGGCCCCTCAGCACTCTCCACTGGTTCCCTAGTCCATGCCGGCATGTTGCATTTACATTGGGTTGAAGTCTAGTCCCTTTTTCCCTGTGGAGATATAAACAATACCCTCCCCCTGGGTGGGTTAGAGCCCTGACTCCCCCTACCCATTATTTTTTCTTCCCCCACATCCTTTTTAGTTGGCTACCATATGTATCCTTGTATTTGGTCTGGCCTCTGCCATACTACCTGGTTCTCACCCCAGGAATCAAACAAGGTTTTTAAAACTAGATTGGGTTTGTTTTTTTCTTTTTTGCTTATTGCCCTGAGGGTAGACTCACCCATGTTCACATCACCATAGTAACAGAACTCCATACTCATACCCAAGCCAGGTCTAAGTGTTTATTTGTTTGTTTTTCAATCTCTTCTCAGCACAGTTAAATTTTACTTTTTTCTTTCTTCTTTTATCATATTTGCCTTCCCTCTTTCCCCTTCCTTCGATTTTTTCTTCCATTCCACCTTCATTTTCTTTCTTGTTCTTTAATTCTACTTATTCTAAATACAAACAAAAAACCAAACTCACTGTCATTGAGTCAATCCTCATAATGACCCCAACAAACAAAAAAAATCTACACAGATAGAATGGTCCCCTGTGGGTTTCTGAAGCTGTACTTCTTTAAGGAATTAGAAATCCACATCTTTTTATAGTGCAGTGGTTGATGGCTTCAAAGAGCCAACCTTTCAGATCGCAGCCCAATTTGTAACCCCGACCCGACCAGAGCTCCCTTCTCCATGTAAATGCATATTAGTGCACTTCTTCTGGTCTGACTATTTACTTACAATGTTCTCCTGCCTCATGGACTCTCTCTTCTCTATCTCCTTTCCTAGGACACCTTTAAATCTTATGACCTATCTTAAAATGTATTTTCTTTATTTTTATAGACCCTTTGCTCTATTAAGATATCCCCCTTATTATTATTATTATTATTACTATTAACTTAATTTTATCCTCTCTCTTCTTTCATTTTACCTTCCCCATTTGCCCATCTCCTTCCATTTTCCACTAAATGTTCTCTAGCTCCTATTTCACTCTTCCCCCATAACTTGACAAAACCAACTCCCCCAACTCGACACAGCAGCTCACACACTATTAATAGCTTCACCTTGATGCCAGGGAGCAGTCAACCAGAGCACACTCTACAAATCAAGAAAACAGTCACTAACCACTGGTAATCACCTAAATACAATGGGTTACTGTATCTGAAATTGAATTCAAACAAAATGTGTTGAGGTGCTGTCATGAGAAGTGGGGTTTTTTCATGAGAACAATGGAAAGAACTAAAAAACGAGAAGTCTTACATCAACCGATACCAAGTAACTATCAGATGATAAGCAATAATGTTATAGAACCAGGCAGCATGGCAAAAGACCTGAGTTCTATGACAGAAGAAAAGGAGAATTGAATCAGTGAACTCAAAGAAAATATTCTGACTACCAGCTTGGAGAGAAACAATAAAAAAGCAGAGCAATGAAATCCAAAGAAAGCCTGAGAATGTGGTGGGGAAAAAGTAATATCCTACATCTCATTGGGTAAGAAGAAACACTCCAATGTGGTGTGTAAAAAGTAACATCCTACATCTCATTGGAATCCAGAGTAAGAAGAAACAATCGAAAATATCTACAAAGAAAATAGTAAGAGAAATCATGCAAGAAAACTTCCCTAACATCACAAAGCAGGAGAAAATAACTATTTAAAATCTAAGAAAACCCAAACAGGACAGAATCCAATGAGAAATGCTTTGTGATATATGGTAGCCAAATGATCCAATTCCAAGGTAAAGAGAAGAATCATGAATGCAGCTTGGGGAAAAAAGTCATCTACAGAGAAAAATGATAAAGATAAGCTTGGATGTCTCAGAAAACATATGCAGGCGAGAAAACAACAAAGTGACTCGTGTCATGTTCTGAAAGAAGAAAGAAGATTGACCAAGAATCTTGTGCCCTACAAAATAATTCCTCAAATATGAGAGAGAAGTAAAGGTATTTACAGATAAAGAACAATTAAAGGAATTCAGAAAGACAAGACCAGCATTACAAAACGAGGATCACTATTGACAGAGAATCAATAACAGCAGACAAACCTGAGATCATCAGACAGGTAACAGCACCCAGAAAACAATACAATGAAAGCAGTATTCAGACCAACACAGGACACCAATAAAATCACAGCAATAAATAAGGACCAACAACAAAGACAAACACAGCAAAATTATAATGTCAAACACACATATATCAATAATGAAACTGAATGTCAATGCATTGAATGCACCAAGCAAGAGACACAGGGTAGCAGACTGGATTAGAAAGCAAGGCTCACCTATAAGGTGCCTACAAGAGACAAACCTAAAACTCAAAGACAAAAATTGGCCCCAAATAAAATACTGAAGAAAAATTTACCAAGACTTTGGCAACCATAAAAAAGCAGGAATGGCTCCATGATGCTCATCTTCCAGACACAATCGCTGAAGACAAAGCAGGTGCATAAGCAAATGTGGTGAAGAAAGCTGATGGTGCCCGGCTGTCAAAAGATATAGCATCTGGGATCTTAAAGACTTGAAGATAAACAAGCGGTCATTTAGCTGAGAAGCAGCAAAGCCCACATGGAAGAAACACACCAGCCTGCGTGATCACAACAGGTCAACAGGATCAGTTATCAGGCACCAAAGACCCAGAACAAAAAATCATATCAAGGTGAATGAGGGGGCATGTGGAGTAGAAACCCAAAGCCCATCTGTAGGGAACTGGATATCCCCTTACAGGAGGGTGTTTCCTCCCCGCCACTCTCATGACCCCAATTCTACTTTACAAATCTGGCTAGGTCAGAGCATCTACATAGGTGGAGATAAGACCTGGAAGCTCTCAGGGCCAATATTGAGAGTAGCCATATCAGGAGGGTAAGGGGAAGGTGGGGGGAGAAAGGAGGAACTGGTCAAAATGCTCTACCTATTACCCACTTCCAGGGGCATGGACAACAGAAAAGCGAGTGAAGGGAGATATCGGCCAATGTAAGACATGGAAAAATAATAATAATTTATAAATTATCAAGGGTTCATGAGGGAGGGAAGGTGGAGAGAGATGGGGAAAATGAGAAGCTGATACCAAGGGCTCAAATAGAAAAAAAAATGTTTTGAAAATGATTCTGGCAACAAGAGTACAAATGTGCTTGACACAATGGATGTGATATGGATTGTGATAAGAATTGTATGAGCTCCCAATAAAATGATTTTTTAAAAAGGAATGGCAATATTAATCTCTGATAAAATAGACTTCAAAGTAAATAGCATAATTTGAGATAAGATTGAACATCATATAATGATTAAAGGAATACAAGAACAAGACATACCATAATAAACATGCAAAGTCAAATCAAACTAACTGCTATCAAATTCATGCTGACTCATAACAACCCTAGTATTGGTTTCTGAAACTGTAACTGTTTACTTGAATAGAAAGCCCAGCCTTCCTCCCTCGGAGTTGCTGGTAGTTTTGAACTGGCAACCATGCGATTGCAGCCCAACTGGTAAACAATACACCACCAGGGCTCCTTATAATAAATATATGCCCCCAATGAAAGATCCTCAAATAAATCAATTAAACCCTCATAGGGTTGAAGAGAGAAATAAATGGCTTGACTAATTGGAGACTTAATTTATACCAATATCAAAGAAAGACAGATCATCAAGGCAGAAATTCAGCAAAGAAACAGAAAAGCTAAACAACACAATCAGCTAGCTTGGGCTCCTACACATACCCAGAGCACTCCACTAACAGCAGCATGGCATCCATTCTTCTCCAGGACACTCAGTATGTACTCTAGAATAGACCACCTGCTAGACCACACAGCCAGCCTTACTAATTAAAAAACAAACCAACATTGAGATCCTACAGTCTGTTTCTCAGATCACAATGCTATAAAACTGGAAATCACAATTGATGTATGTATATGTATGGATTGTGATAAGAGTTCTATGAGTCCCTAATAAAATGTAAAAAAAGAAAAGAGGAGAAAAAATGATTAGGGAAAAGAATGTACAGATGTGCTTTATACAATTGATGTATGTATATGTATGGACTGTGATAGGAGTTGTATGAGCCCCTAATAAATTGTTTAAAAAAAACAAAACTGGAAATCAACAAAGTAAGGAAGAGGAACATAAAACTAAACACAAGTACAATGAACAACATAATACTTAAAAAGGACTGGTAAGAGATCAAATAATAATTAAATAAAACACTTTACTACCGTTGAGTCAATTCTGACTCATAGTGACCCTACAGGACAGAATAAAACTGTCTCTGTAGGTTTCCAGACTATAATTCTTTATGGGAGTAGAAAGCCTCATCTTTCCCCCAGGAGTTTCTGAAATTTTTGAATTGCTTACCTTCAGGTTAGCAACCCAACATATAAGCCTTACATCACCAGGGCTCAAATATCAAATAAGAGATGAAATTGAGAAATGAATGAAAATGGTAGCACAATATAACACAGGGAAGGCATTTATCAGAGAGGAAATTATAGCAATCAAGACACACATGAAAAAAATGAGGGAAAATCCACAATCTACACCTTAACATAACACATGCATCAACTGGAACAAGGGCAGTGACATAAACGCTCAGCCAACAAAATAAACCAGAAATAAATGAACTAAAAAACAGAAAAACAATGGAAAAGCTCAATAAGACTGGAAATTGGTGTTTAGAAAGGATCAATAGAATCGACAAACTGCTGATAAATTTAACAAAGGAAAAGACAGAGAAGATGCAAATATCTAGAATTAGAGATGAAAAAGAAAAACGTGACAACAGATTCAAATGAAATTAAAAGAAGAAGAACTCACTACTGCAAAAGACAATAAGTTTGATCCTGGAAGTGGACAAATACCTAGAAATACATCATCTACATAAATTAATGCTGATGCGTTTCGAAAACCTGAAGAGACCTATAAGAAAAAAGAAACAGAGAAGGTTATCAAGTAGCTCCTAAACCAGAAAAGGCCGAGACAGCTGGTTTCACAGGGGGAATTCTACCAAGTCCTCATTGACGATCCGTCACTATTCCGACACAGAATACAGAAAGGGCCAACAGACCCCCACACTCATTCTATGCAATGAGCATATGCCCGATACCAAAGCCAGGCAAAGACCCCGCAAAGAAAGTGAACTGCAGACCAATATCCCTCAAGAAAAAGACACAAAAATTCTCATCAAAATTCTGACTCATAGAATCCAATAACATATCAAAAAGACAACTTGCCATCACCAAGTGGAATTCATACCAGGGGTTCAAGGATGGCTGAACATTAGAAAAGTAATTAATGTAAATAACCACATGAGCAAGACAAGAATAAGAACCACATGAGCATATCAACAGAGAAAATGTAAATGACATTATCCAACAGCTATTTCTAATTTTAAAAAAACCCAAGAAAAAAACAGAAAAGGAAATTCCTCTGCAGAATAAAGGCCCTATATAAAAAATTCAACTGCCAATATCATGGTCATTGGGGGATAAACTGAAAACATTTTCTCTGAGAACAGGAACCAGACAATGATTCTGCATATCATTACTCTTACTCAACAATGTGCTGGAAGTCTTAGCCAGAGCCATTAGACAAAAAGGGGAAATCAAGGACATATAATTGGGGAAAGAAAAAGCTAAATTCTCACTATTATCAGATGATATAATTTGATAAATACAAAACCAGAAAAGATTGTTAGAAACAATTGAGGAATTTGGTAAAGTAGAGGGGTATAAAATTATCCAGCAGAAATAAATCAGATTCCTGTATACTAGCAAAGAGAACTCAAAAATGACATCCAGAAAATAATACCATTTACAATAGCCACATGTGTTAAGTTGGGTTATTTAGACAAAGAAGACCAACGACACTCTTATATGTACAAGAAAGAATTTTTATATCAATTAACTTCATATCAAGAAGGCTCCCAGCCCAGTCCAACTCAAGTCTGTAAGTCTGATGCTGGATTAGCATTTTCAATTGCCGTGTAGGCATGTGAAACTTGAACATTGAATAAGGAAGAGGGAAGAAGAATCCATGCTTTAGAATTGTGGTACTTTTGAAGAATGTACCATGAACTGCTAAATGGACAAACAAATCTGTTTTGGAAGAAGTTCAGCCAGAGTGTTTCTTAGTGGCAAGGATGGTGAGACTTGATCTTACATACTTTGGACATGTTGTCAGGAGAGACCAGTCCCTGGAGAACAACATCATGGCTGATAAAGTAGAGGGCAGTGAATAAGAGGAACTCCCTCAAATAGATGGATTGACAAAGTGTCTGCAACAATGAACTCAAGAGTACCCACAGTTGGGAGGATGGCAGAGGACTGAGCAGTGTTTCTCTTTGTCGTGCATGGAATTGCTATGAATCAGAGCTGACTTGATGGCACCTAACAAGATCAATAGGATTACTATATGAGAGGGTACCCCAAAAAGTCTGGAATTTTTTCAAAGCTATATATTTAATTTTTTTAACAAAACAACCTTATTAGCTTCAAAGTACTCTCCATTACAGTTAATATACTTGTCAAATCTGCATTTCCATTCTTGGAAACATTTTACAAACACATCTGTTTGGATGGCTGACAGCTTCTCCCTCTTTTTTCTCTTCACCTCTTCTAAGTCGTCAAATCATTGTCCTTTCATGTCCCGCTTCATTCGTGGAAACAAAAAGAAATCTCATGGAGCAAGGTCAGGTGAGTTAGGTGTGTGGGGCAAGAGAAGCAGGCTGTTTTTTGTCAAAAACTGGCACACTGAGATGGCTGCATGAGCAGGTGTATTGTCATGGTGGCAAAACTGGTCCCCCGTCTGCCACAAATCAGGCCTTTTTGGTCACACACTGTTACACAATCTTTTCAGAATCTCTAGATGAAAGACCTGATGAAAAGTCCAACCTGGTGAAATGGACTATTCCCCTCACATTAAAAACAACAACAACAACAACAACAAATAAGCATCATCTTGATCTCAGATTTCACTTGTTGAGTTTTTGGAGGGTGAAGTGACAATGGGGTCTTCCACTAGTGTGATTGATGTTTGCTTTCAGCGTCATGTCTCATTACCAGTAACGAACTTGGTTACAAAAAGTCTGGGTCGCTTCAGAACTGTTATTTCAAAGCATGGCATGTTTCCACTCAGTGTTATTTTTCTTGTTCAGTCAGAACCTGAGGGCGCACATTTTCCAGCAACCTCATTCCCAAATCTTCCGTTAAAATTTGCTGAACCAAGCTCCAAGATAGTCCCTATAACTTCTCCATCTCTTCAATCATCTGACATGGTCTTTGAGCACAAGTGCACAAATTATGTTGACATTTTTGTCCATTTAGGACAGACATCCAGAAGATTTGTCATCAATGGAAACTTCACCTTTTTTTTTGAAATGAGAAAACCACTCGTGCACCTGAGTTGAATAAACTGTGTTCAACATCACAACTTTTGCAGTATTTTCCCCAAGCAGGACACACAATTTCAGTCACACACTGTTCTCTTAAATCAGCCATCACGAAAAACGAGAGTCAAGCAAAACTGCTTTTATGAAAAAAATCACTGTGACCAAAGAGAACTTCCCCAGGTGATGCCACTTGGTGCATGTGGTAGTCACCTAATCTGCTGTCAATTTGAGTCTTAAGGGTTTAGGGGTGGAGTCTAGTCTGTCAATCTGAAGATAGCCAATGTGACCTCTGTGTGGGTATGGCCTTCTCCTGAGAATTCTGGGAAATCCAGTACTTCCTCCTTGGAGGCAAGAGACACCTCTCTCTGCTACTTCCTAGGGGACATTGCAGAAGGCAAGCTACATGGACATAACCATATCTCAGAAGCTGGAGAAGCCACAGAGAGACCCCTGCCAGCACTGAGATGCTTACAATGCCACTAGATCTAAAGACTTTCTACCCACTGGCTTATGATCTTCCTGTATTTGGCTTCATTGCATGTGTTTGGTATCGGACATATAGGCTAATATCAGACTTATGGCCTTGGATTGGACTGGGTTGGGATGCTTTCTCAATGTTCAACTCCTCTTGTATATAAAACTCTTTCTTATACACATATGTGTGTCCATGGATTTGTTTTTCTAGTCTACCCAGATTAACACAATGCACTAACTCAGAGCAGGTTACTCCATGCTCACCTAATGGGAAAAATGCATATTATGAAGGCTCTGCCAAGTGGAGACTTTTTTTTCTTCCATTTTGGGGTACCCCTTGTGTTACCTATATGGATGATTTATGACCTTCTCTCTTAAGATGGTAAAGATACAGTTACTATGAATCAGGGGCCTGTGTAAACTATAGACTTATGAATACATTTTGAACATTCACTTAATTATAACCGTTCTTGTGACTTGGTCATATGATCACTGAAAATATGGTGCTATTGTAAAGTGTGGCGAAACATCAGATGGCACTCGCCTATTGCAAAGGATAATGTGTGGGGCCTTAAAGGCTTGTCTTGATCCAATTTTTGTAACTAATGAAAGCCAAGACGAGAGAAGGGAATGGCATTAGAGCTTACCTTCTGTGCATCCAGTTTGCATAAGGCTGCGAAGGACAGGGAAAGTCCCAATACATTGTCAGGTTACCAACCTGGATTAAGCCTCGAGGGAATTCCCTCTGGCTATTGGCCATGAATGGGAATGGCCTTCCTATCAGACAGATTGCATTGGAATTGGATCAATGTAGATGTATTGCTGTTGTTGGTATCATCAAGTCTGTTCCATTTCATAGCAACGCTATGTAGAGCAGAACGAAACACTGCCTGGCCATGGGCCATCCTCACAATTGTTCATATGTATGAGCCCATTGTCATGGGCACCGTGTCAGTCCATCTGGTCAAGGATCTTTTTCTCTTTTACTGCTCCTCTAATTTACGAGTCTTGATGTCCTTTTTGAGACTGGTCTCTCTTGATAACACGTCCAAATGACATAAGACAAACCCCTTTTTCTGTCCCTCCACTGCTTCCCGCTGATAACATGTCCACAGCATGGGAGATGAAGTTCTGTCATCCTTGCTTATAAGGAGCAATTTGACTTACTTCTTCCAAGACTTATTTATGTGTTCTTTTGACAGTCCATTGTACTTTCAATATTCCTTGCCGGCCCCATAATTCAAATGCATAACTTTTTCTTTGATCATCCATATTCCATGTACAAGCTTCACATGAGCATGAGGCAATTGAAAATTCCAGGGTTTGAATCAGGCACACCTTAGTCCTCAAAGTAGCATCCTTGCTTTTCAGCTCTTTAAAGAGGATCTGTGCTGCATATTTACCCAATGCATTGTATCCTTTGATCTGTTCACCGATGCTTCTAAGAACATGATTGCGAATCCAAGCAAGGGGGAATCCTAGATAACTTCAATCTTTTGTCTATTTATCATGATGGTGTTACCTATTGGCTTTTCTTCACATTGAGTTGTAACTCATACTTAAGCCAG